>NW_027517816.1:0-39448 GCF_048772815.1 Callospermophilus lateralis | reverse complement strand
TCTCTAGGTAGGGCTGCTTCAAGAGGAAACAAACCATAGAGACAGAACCTAAAACTACTTTATTTTGTCAATTTTCAAAGATCTAGCACAAACCGTGTTTTATTTAGAGTTCCAAACACATCTATCTATATAGGAGAAAACAGAGTGAAACCTAAAAATTCAAACTCTTACTGGAAACGAACGCTTCAACCTAGAAGAGTGAAAATTGGGCAGCCAAGTTGACTTAGTGAACTGATCACTACCACAGAGAATCATCAAGATTGGGTGAAAAAATGTTTGCCGAGATTTCAGAAAACCAGTACTTTTGGACGCTTGGCACACCTTTCCAATGAAAGTGTATTTAGGCAGTCTCCAGATAGGGCTGCTTCAAGAGGCAACAAACCATAGAGACAGAACCTAAAACTACTTTATTTTGTCAATTTTCATAGAGCTAGCACAAACCGTGTTTCATTTAGAGTTCCCAACACATCTATCTATATAGGAGATAACAGAGTGAAATCTAAAAATTCAAACTCTTACTGGAAACGAATGCTTCAACGTAGAAGAGTGAAAATTGGGCAGCCAAGTGGACTTAGTGCACTGATCACTACCACAGAGAATCATCAAGATTGGGTGAAAAAATGTTTGCCGAGATTTCAGAAAACCAGTACTTTTGGACGCTTGGCACAACTTTCCAATGAAAATGTCTTTAGGCAGTCTCTGCTTAGGGGTGCTTCAAGAGGAAACAAACCTTAGAGACAGAACCTGAGAATTACTTTATTTTGTCAATTTTCAAAGAGCTAGCACAAACCGTGTTTCATTTAGAGTTCCCAACACATCTATCTATATAGGAGAAAACAGAGTGATACCTAAAAATTCAAACTCTTACTGGAAACGAACGCTTCAACCTAGAAGAATGAAAATTGGGCAGCCAAGTGGACGTAGTGAACTGACCAGTACCACAGAGAATCATCAAGATTGGGTGAAAAAATGTTTGCCGAAATTTCAGAAAACCAGTACTTTTGGACGCTTGGCACACCTTTCCAATGAAAGTGTATTTAGGCAGTCTCTAGGTAGGGCTACTTCAAGAGGAAACAAACCATAGAGACAGAAACTAAAACTACTTTATTTTGACAAATTTCAAAGAGCTAGCACAAACCGTGTTTCATTTAGAGTTCCAAACACATCTATCTGTATAGGAGAAAACAGAGTGATACCTAAAAATTCAAACTCTTACTGGAAACGAATGCTTCAACCTAGAAGAGTGAAAATTGGGCAGCCAAGTGGACGTAGTGAACTGATCAGTACCACAGAGAATCATCAAAATTGGGTGAAAAAATGTTTGCCGAGATTTCAGAAAACCAGTACTTTTGGACGCTTGGCACACCTTTCCAATGAAAGTGTATTTAGGCATTCTCTAGGTAGGGCTACTTCTAGAGGAAACAAACCATAGAGACAGAACCTAAAACTACTTTATTTTGACAAATTTCAAAGAGCTAGCACAAACCGTGTTTCATTTAGAGTTCCAAACACATCTATCTATATAGGAGAAAACGGAGTGAAACCTAAAAATTCAAACTCTTACTGGAAACGAACGCTTCATCCTAGAAGAGTGAAAATTGGGCAGCCAAGTGGACTTAGTGAACTGGTCATTACCACAGAGAATCATCAAGATTGGGTGAAATAAAGTTTGCCGAGATTTCAGAAAACCAGTACTTTTGGACGCTTGGGACACCTTTCCAATGAAAGTTTATTTAGGCAGTCTCTAGTTAGGGCTGCTTCAAGAGGAAACAAACCATAGACACAGAACCTAAAACTACTTTATTTTGTCAATTTTCAAAGATCTAGCACAAACCGTGTTTCATTTAGAGTTCCCAACACATCTATCTATATAGGAGAAAACGGAGTGAAACCTAAAAATTCAAACTCTTTCTGGAAACGAACGCTTCAACCTAGAAGAGTGAAAATTGGTCAGCCAAGTGGGCTTAGTGAACTGATCACTACCACAGAGAATCATCAAGATTGGGTGAGAAAATGTTTGCTGAGATTTCAGAAAACCAGTACTTTTGGACGCTTGGCACACCTTTCAAATGAAAGTGTATTTAGGCAGTCTCTAGGTAGGGCTGCTTCAAGAGGAAACACACCATAGAGACAGAACCTAAAACTACTTTATTTTGTCAATTTTCAAAGAGCAAGTACAAACCGTGTTTCATTTAGAGTTCCCAACACATCTATCTATATAGGAGAAAACAGAGTGAAACCTAAAAATTCAAACTCTTACTGGAAACGAACGCTTCAACCTAGAGTGTGAAAATTGGGCAGCCAAGTGGACTTAGTGAACTGATCACTACCACAGAGAATCATCCAGATTGGGTGAAAAAATGTTTGCCGAGATTTAAGAAAACCAGTACTTTTGGACGCTTGGCACACCTTTCCAATGAAAATGTCTTTAGGCAGTCTCTGCTTAGGGCTGCTTCAAGAGGAAACAAACCTTAGAGACAGAACTTAGAACTACTTTATTTTGTCAAATTTCAAAGAGCTGGCACAAACCGTGTTTCATTTAGAGTTCCCAACACATCTATCTATATAGGAGAAAACAGAGTGATACCTAAAAATTCAAACTCTTACTGGAAACGAACGCTTCAACCTAGAAGAGTGTAAATTGGGCAGCCAAGTGGACTTAGTGAACTGATCATTACTACAGAGAATCATCAAGATTGGGTGAAAAAAATGTTTGCCGAGATTTCAGAAAACCAGTACTTTTGGACGCTTGGCACACCTTTTCAATGAAAGTGTATTTAGGCAGTCTCTAGGTAGGGCTGCTTCAAGAGGAAACAAACCATAGAGACAGAACCTAAAACTACTTTATTTTGTCAATTTTCAAAGATCTAGCACAAACCGTGTTTTATTTAGAGTTCCAAACACATCTATCTATATAGGAGAAAACAGAGTGAAACCTAAAATTTCAAACTCTTACTGGAAACGAACGCTTCAACCTAGAAGAGTGAAAATTGGGCAGCCAAGTTGACTTAGTGAACTGATCACTACCACAGAGAATCATCAAGATTGGGTGAAAAAATGTTTGCCGAGATTTCAGAAAACCAGTACTTTTGGACGCTTTGCACACCTTTCCAATGAAAGTGTATTTAGGCAGTCTCCAGATAGGGCTGCTTCAAGAGGCAACAAACCATAGAGACAGAACCTAAAACTACTTTATTTTGTCAATTTTCATAGAGCTAGCACAAACCGTGTTTCATTTAGAGTTCCCAACACATCTATCTATACAGGAGAAAACAGAGTGATACCTAAAAATTCAAACTCTTACTGGAAACGAATGCTTCAACCTAGAAGAGTGAAAATTGGGCAGCCAAGTGGACGTAGTGAACTGATCAGTACCACAGAGAATCATCAAGATTGGGTGAAAAAATGTTTGCCGAGATTTCAGAAACCAGTACTTTTGGACGCTTGGCACACCTTTCCAATGAAAGTTTATTTAGGCAGTCTCTAGTTAGGGCTGCTTCAAGAGGAAACGAACCATAGACACAGAACCTAAAACTACTTTATTTTGTCAATTTTCAAAGATCTAGCACAAACCGTGTTTCATTTAGAGTTCCCAACACATCTATCTATATAGGAGAAAACGGAGTGAAACCTAAAAATTCAAACTCTTTCTGGAAACGAACGCTTCAACCTAGAAGAGTGAAAATTGGGCAGCCAAGTGGGCTTAGTGAACTGATCACTACCACAGAGAATCATCAAGATTGGGTGAAAAAATGTTTGCCGAGATTTAAGAAAACCAGTACGTTTGGACGCTTGGCACACCTTTCCAAATAAAGTGTATTTAGGCAGTCTCTAGGTAGGGCTGCTTCAAGAGGAAACAAACCATAGAGACAGAACCTAAATCTACTTTATTTTGTCAATTATCAAACAGCTAGCACACACCGTGTTTCATTTAGAGTTCCCAACACATCTATCTGTATAGGAGAAAACAGAGTGATACCTAAAAATTCAAACTCTTACTGGAAACGAATGCTTCAACCTAGAAGAGTGAAAATTGGGCAGCCAAGTGGACGTAGTGAACTGATCAGTACCACAGAGAATCATCAAAATTGGGTGAAAAAATGTTTGCCGAGATTTCAGAAAACCAGTACTTTTGGACGCTTGGCACACCTTTCCAATGAAAGTGTATTTAGGCATTCTCTAGATAGGGCTACTTCTAGAGGAAACAAACCATAGAGACAGAACCTAAAACTACTTTATTTTGACAAATTTCAAAGAGCTAGCACAAACCGTGTTTCATTTAGAGTTCCAAACACATCTATCTATATAGGAGAAAACGGAGTGAAACCTAAAAATTCAAACTCTTACTGGAAACGAACGCTTCATCCTAGAAGAGTGAAAATTGGGCAGCCAAGTGGACTTAGTGAACTGGTCATTACCACAGAGAATCATCAAGATTGGGTGAAATAAAGTTTGCCGAGATTTCAGAAAACCAGTACTTTTGGACGCTTGGGACACCTTTCCAATGAAAGTTTATTTAGGCAGTCTCTAGTTAGGGCTGCTTCAAGAAGAAACAAACCATAGACACAGAACCTAAAACTACTTTATTTTGTCAATTTTCAAAGATATAGCACAAACCGTGTTTCATTTAGAGTTCCCAACACATCTATCTATATAGGAGAAAACGGAGTGAAACCTAAAAATTCAAACTCTTTCTGGAAACGAACGCTTCAACCTAGAAGAGTGAAAATTGGGCAGCCAAGTGGGCTTAGTGAACTGATCACTACCACAGAGAATCATCAAGATTGGGTGAGAAAATGTTTGCTGAGATTTCAGAAAACCAGTACTTTTGGACGCTTGGCACACCTTTCAAATGAAAGTGTATTTAGGCAGTCTCTAGGTAGGGCTGCTTCAAGAGGAAACACACCATAGAGACAGAACCTAAAACTACTTTATTTTGTCAATTTTCAAAGAGCAAGTACAAACCGTGTTTCATTTAGAGTTCCCAACACATCTATCTATATAGGAGAAAACAGAGTGAAACCTAAAAATTCAAACTCTTACTGGAAACGAACTCTTCAACCTAGAGTGTGAAAATTGGGCAGCCAAGTGGACTTAGTGAACTGATCACTACCACAGAGAATCATCCAGATTGGGTGAAAAAATGTTTGCCGAGATTTAAGAAAACCAGTACTTTTGGACGCTTGGCACACCTTTCCAATGAAAATGTCTTTAGGCAGTCTCTGCTTAGGGCTGCTTCAAGAGGAAACAAACCTTAGAGACAGAACTTAGAACTACTTTATTTTGTCAAATTTCAAAGAGCTAGCACAAACCGTGTTTCATTTAGAGTTCCCAACACATCTATCTATATAGGAGAAAACAGAGTGATACCTAAAAATTCAAACTCTTACTGGAAACGAACGCTTCAACCTAGAAGAGTGTAAATTGGGCAGCCAAGTGGACTTAGTGAACTGATCATTACTACAGAGAATCATCAAGATTGGGTGAAAAAAATGTTTGCCGAGATTTCAGAAAACCAGTACTTTTGGACGCTTGGCACACCTTTTCAATGAAAGTGTATTTAGGCAGTCTCTAGGTAGGGCTGCTTCAAGAGGAAACAAACCATAGAGACAGAACCTAAAACTACTTTATTTTGTCAATTTTCAAAGATCTAGCACAAACCGTGTTTTATTTAGAGTTCCAAACACATCTATCTATATAGGAGAAAACAGAGTGAAACCTAAAATTTCAAACTCTTACTGGAAACGAACGCTTCAACCTAGAAGAGTGAAAATTGGGCAGCCAAGTTGACTTAGTGAACTGATCACTACCACAGAGAATCATCAAGATTGGGTGAAAAAATGATTGCCGAGATTTCAGAAAACCAGTACTTTTGGACGCTTTGCACACCTTTCCAATGAAAGTGTATTTAGGCAGTCTCCAGATAGGGCTGCTTCAAGAGGCAACAAACCATAGAGACAGAACCTAAAACTACTTTATTTTGTCAATTTTCATAGAGCTAGCACAAACCGTGTTTCATTTAGAGTTCCCAACACATCTATCTATACAGGAGAAAACAGAGTGATACCTAAAAATTCAAACTCTTACTGGAAACGAATGCTTCAACCTAGAAGAGTGAAAATTGGGCAGCCAAGTGGACGTAGTGAACTGATCAGTACCACAGAGAATCATCAAGATTGGGTGAAAAAATGTTTGCCGAGATTTCAGAAACCAGTACTTTTGGACGCTTGGCACACCTTTCCAATGAAAGTTTATTTAGGCAGTCTCTAGTTAGGGCTGCTTCAAGAGGAAACGAACCATAGACACAGAACCTAAAACTACTTTATTTTGTCAATTTTCAAAGATCTAGCACAAACCGTGTTTCATTTAGAGTTCCCAACACATCTATCTATATAGGAGAAAACGGAGTGAAACCTAAAAATTCAAACTCTTTCTGGAAACGAACGCTTCAACCTAGAAGAGTGAAAATTGGGCAGCCAAGTGGGCTTAGTGAACTGATCACTACCACAGAGAATCATCAAGATTGGGTGAAAAAATGTTTGCCGAGATTTCAGAAAACCAGTACTTTTGGACGATTGGCACACCTTTCAAATGAAAGTGTATTTAGGCAGTCTCTAGGTAGGGCTGCTTCAAGAGGAAACAAACCATAGAGACAGAACCTAAAACTACTTTATTTTGTCAATTTTCAAAGAGCAAGCACAAACCGTGTTTCATTTAGAGTTCCCAACACATCTATCTATATAGGAGAAAACAGAGTGAAACCTAAAAATTCAAACTCTTACTGGAAACGAACGCTTCAACCTAGATTGTGAAAATTGGGCAGCCAAGTGGACTTAGTGAACTGATCACTACCACAGAGAATCATCCAGATTGGGTGAAAAAATGTTTGCCGAGATTAAAGAAAACCAGTACTTTTGGACGCTTGGCACACCTTTCCAATGAAAATGTCTTTAGGCAGTCTTGGCCTAGGGCTCCTTCAAGAGGAAACAAACCATAGAGACAGAACTTAGAACTACTTTTTTTTTCAATTTTCAAAAAGCTAGCACCTACCGTGTTTCATGTAGAGTTCCCAACACATCTAACTATATAGGAGAAAACAGAGTGAAACCTGAAAATTCAAACTCTTACTGGAAACGAACGCTTCAACCTAGAAGAGTGAAAATTGGGCAGCCAGGTGGGCTTAGTGAACTGATCATTACCACAATGTCTCATCAAGATTGGGTGAAAAAAGTTTTGCCGAGATTTCAGAAAACCAGTACTTTTGGACGCTTGGCACACCTTTCCAATGAAAATGTCTTTAGGCAGTCTCTGCTTAGGGCTGCTTCAAGAGGAAAAAAACCTTAGAGACAGAACTTAGAACTACTTTATTTTGTCAAATTTCAAAGAGCTAGCACAAACCGTGTTTCATTTAGAGTTCCCAACACATCTATCTATATAGGAGAAAACAGAGTGATACCTAAAAATTCAAACTCTAACTGGAAACGAACGCTTCAACCTAGAAGAGTGAAAATTGGGCAGCCAGGTGGACTTAGTGAACTGATCATTACTACAGAGAATCATCAAGATTGGGTGAAAAAAATGTTTGCCGAGATTTCAGAAAACCAGTACTTTTGGACGCTTGGCACACCTTTCCAATGAAAGTAAATTTAGGCAGTCTCTAGGTAGGGCTGCTTCAAGAGGAAACAAAGCATAGAGACAGAACCTAAAACTACTTTATTTTGTCAATTTTCAAAGATCTAGCACAAACCGTGTTTTATTTAGAGTTCCAAACACATCTATCTATATAGGAGAAAACAGAGTGAAACCTAAAAATTCAAACACTTACTGGAAACGAACGCTTCAACCTAGAAGAGTGAAAATTGTGCAGTCAAGTGGACTTAGTGAACTGATCACTACCACAGAGAATCATCAAGATTGGGTGAAAAAATGTTTGCCGAGATTTCAGAAAACCAGTACTTTTGGACGCTTGGCACACCTTTCCAATGAAAGTGTATTTAGGCAGGCTCCAGATAGGGCTGCTTCAAGAGGAAACAAACCTTAGAGACAGAACTTAGAACTACTTTATTTTGTCAATTTTCAAAGAGCTAGCACAAACCGTATTTCATTTAGAGTTCCCAACACATCTATCTATATAGGAGAAAACAGAGTAAAACCTAAAAATTCAAACTCTTACTGGCAACGAACGCTTCAACCTAGAAGAGTGAAAATTGGGCAGCCAAGTGGACTTAGTGAACTGATCACTACAACAGAGAATCATCAAGATTGGGTGAAAAAATGTTTGCCGAGATTTCAGAAAACCAGTACTTTTGGACGCTTGGCACACCTTTCCAATGAAAGTGTATTTAGGCAGTCTCCAGATAGGGCTGCTTCAAGAGGCAACAAACCATAGAGACAGAACCTAAAACTACTTTATTTTGTCAATTTTCATAGAGCTAGCACAAACCGTGTTTCATTTAGAGTTCCCAACACATCTATCTATATAGGAGATAACAGAGTGAAATCTAAAAATTCAAACTCTTACTGGAAACGAATGCTTCAACGTAGAAGAGTGAAAATTGGGCAGCCAAGTGGACTTAGTGCACTGATCACTACCACAGAGAATCATCAAGATTGGGTGAAAAAAATGTTTGCCGAGATTTCAGAAAACCAGTACTTTTGGACGCTTGGCACAACTTTCCAATGAAAATGTCTTTAGGCAGTCTCTGCTTAGGGGTGCTTCAAGAGGAAACAAACCTTAGAGACAGAACTGAGAATTACTTTATTTTGTCAATTTTCAAAGAGCTAGCACAAACCGTGTTTCATTTAGAGTTCCCAACACATCTATCTATATAGGAGAAAACAGAGTGATACCTAAAAATTCAAACTCTTACTGGAAACGAACGCTTCAACCTAGAAGAATGAAAATTGGGCAGCCAAGTGGACGTAGTGAACTGACCAGTACCACAGAGAATCATCAAGATTGGGTGAAAAAATGTTTGCCGAAATTTCAGAAAACCAGTACTTTTGGACGCTTGGCACACCTTTCCAATGAAAGTGTATTTAGGCAGTCTCTAGGTAGGGCTACTTCAAGAGGAAACAAACCATAGAGACAGAAACTAAAACTACTTTATTTTGACAAATTTCAAAGAGCTAGCACAAACCGTGTTTCATTTAGAGTTCCAAACACATCTATCTATATAAGAGAAAACAGAGTGAAACCTAATATTCCAAACTCTTACTGGAAACGAACGCTTCAACCTAGAAGAGTGAAAATTGGGCAGCCAAGTGGACTTCGTGAACTGATCATTACCACAGAGAATCATCAAGATTGGGTGAAAAAAATGTTTGCCGAGATTTCAGAAAACCAGTACTTTTGGACGCTTGGCACACCTTTCCAATGAAAGTGTATTTAGGCAGTCTCTAGTTAGGGCTGCTTCAAGAGGAAACAAACCATAGAGACAGAACCGAAAACTACTTTATTTTGTCAATTTTCAAAGATCTAGCACAAACCGTGTTTCATTTAGAGTTCGCAACACATCGATCTATATAGGAGATAACAGTGTGAAACCTAAAAATTCAAACTCTTACTGGAAACGAATGCTTCAACCTAGAAGAGTGAAAATGGGCAGCCAAGTGGACTTAGTGCACTGATCACTACCACAGAGAATCATCAAGATTGGGTGAAAAAATGTTTGCCGAGATTTCAGAAAACCAGTACTTTTGGACGCTTGGCACACCTTTCCAATGAAAGTGTATTTAGGCAGTCTCCAGATAGGGCTGCTTCAAGAGGCAACAAACCATAGAGACAGAACCTAAAACTACTTTATTTTGTCAATTTTCATAGAGCTAGCACAAACCGTGTTTCATTTAGAGTTCCCAACACATCTATCTATATAGGAGATAACAGAGTGAAATCTAAAAATTCAAACTCTTACTGGAAACGAATGCTTCAACGTAGAAGAGTGAAAATTGGGCAGCCAAGTGGACTTAGTGCACTGATCACTACCACAGAGAATCATCAAGATTGGGTGAAAAAAATGTTTGCCGAGATTTCAGAAAACCAGTACTTTTGGACGCTTGGCACAACTTTCCAATGAAAATGTCTTTAGGCAGTCTCTGCTTAGGGGTGCTTCAAGAGGAAACAAACCTTAGAGACAGAACTGAGAATTACTTTATTTTGTCAATTTTCAAAGAGCTAGCACAAACCGTGTTTCATTTAGAGTTCCCAACACATCTATCTATATAGGAGAAAACAGAGTGATACCTAAAAATTCAAACTCTTACTGGAAACGAACGCTTCAACCTAGAAGAATGAAAATTGGGCAGCCAAGTGGACGTAGTGAACTGACCAGTACCACAGAGAATCATCAAGATTGGGTGAAAAAATGTTTGCCGAAATTTCAGAAAACCAGTACTTTTGGACGCTTGGCACACCTTTCCAATGAAAGTGTATTTAGGCAGTCTCTAGGTAGGGCAACTTCAAGAGGAAACAAACCATAGAGACAGAAACTAAAACTACTTTATTTTGACAAATTTCAAAGAGCTAGCACAAACCGTGTTTCATTTAGAGTTCCAAACACATCTATCTATATAAGAGAAAACAGAGTGAAACCTAATATTCCAAACTCTTACTGGAAACGAACGCTTCAACCTAGAAGAGTGAAAATTGGGCAGCCAAGTGGACTTCGTGAACTGATCATTACCACAGAGAATCATCAAGATTGGGTGAAAAAAATGTTTGCCGAGATTTCAGAAAACCAGTACTTTTGGACGCTTGGCACACCTTTCCAATGAAAGTGTATTTAGGCAGTCTCTAGTTAGGGCTGCTTCAAGAGGAAACAAACCATAGAGACAGAACCGAAAACTACTTTATTTTGTCAATTTTCAAAGATCTAGCACAAACCGTGTTTCATTTAGAGTTCGCAACACATCGATCTATATAGGAGATAACAGTGTGAAACCTAAAAATTCAAACTCTTACTGGAAACGAATGCTTCAACCTAGAAGAGTGAAAATGGGCAGCCAAGTGGACTTAGTGCACTGATCACTACCACAGAGAATCATCAAGATTGGGTGAAAAAATGTTTGCCGAGATTTCAGAAAACCAGTACTTTTGGACGCTTGGCACACCTTTCCAATGAAAATGTCTTTAGGCAGTCTCTGCTTAGGGGTGCTTCAAGAGGAAACAAACCTTAGAGACAGAACTGAGAACTACTTTAATTTGTCAATTTTCAAAGAGCTAGCACAAACCGTGTTTCATTTAGAGTTCCCGACACATCTATCTATATAGGAGAAAACAGAGTGAAACCTAAAAATTCAAACTCTTACTGGAAACGAACGCTTCAACCTAGAAGAGTGAAAATTGGGCAGCCAATTTGACTTAGTGAACTGATCACTACCACAGAGAATCATCAAGATTGGGTGAAAAAATGTCTGCCGAGATTTCAGAAAACCAGTACTTTTGGACGCTTGGCACACCTTTCCAATGAAAGTGTATTTAGGCAGTCTCCAGATAGGGCTGCTTCAAGAGGCAACAAACCATAGAGACAGAACCTAAAACTACTTTATTTTGTCAATTTTCAAAGAGCTAGCACACACCGTGTTTCATTTAGAGTTCCCAACACATCTATCTGTATAGGGGAAAACAGAGTGATACCTAAAAATTCAAACTCTTACTGGAAACGAATGCTTCAACCTAGAAGAGTGAAAATTGGGCAGCCAAGTGGACGTAGTGAACTGATCAGTACCACAGAGAATCATCAAAATTGGGTGAAAAAATGTTTGCCGAGATTTCAGAAAACCAGTACTTTTGGACGCTTGGCACACCTTTCCAATGAAAGTGTATTTAGGCATTCTCTAGGTAGGGCTACTTCTAGAGGAAACAAACCATAGAGACAGAACATAAACTACTTTATTTTGACAAATTTCAAAGAGCTAGCACAAACCGTGTTTCATTTAGAGTTCCAAACACATCTATCTATATAGGAGAAAACGGAGTGAAACCTAAAAATTCAAACTCTTACTGGAAACGAACGCTTCATCCTAGAAGAGTGAAAATTGGGCAGCCAAGTGGACTTAGTGAACTGGTCACTACCACAGAGAATCATCAAGATTGGGTGAAATAAAGTTTGCCGAGATTTCAGAAAACCAGTACTTTTGGACGCTTGGGACACCTTTCCAATGAAAGTTTATTTAGGCAGTCTCTAGTTAGGGCTGCTTCAAGAGGAAACAAACCATAGACACAGAACCTAAAACTACTTTATTTTGTCAATTTTCAAAGATATAGCACAAACCGTGTTTCATTTAGAGTTCCCAACACATCTATCTATAAAGGAGAAAACGGAGTGAAACCTAAAAATTCAAACTCTTTCTGGAAACGAACGCTTCAACCTAGAAGAGTGAAAATTGGGCAGCCAAGTGGGCTTAGTGAACTGATCACTACCACAGAGAATCATCAAGATTGGGTGAGAAAATGTTTGCCGAGATTTCAGAAAACCAGTACTTTTGGACGCTTGGCACACCTTTCAAATGAAAGTGTATTTAGGCAGTCTCTAGGTAGGGCTGCTTCAAGAGGAAACAAACCATAGAGACAGAACCTAAAACTACTTTATTTTGTCAATTTTCAAAGAGCAAGTACAAACCGTGTTTCATTTAGAGTTCCCAACACATCTATCTATATAGGAGAAAACAGAGTGAAACCTAAAAATTCAAACTCTTACTGGAAACGAACGCTTCAACCTAGAGTGTGAAAATTGGGCAGCCAAGTGGACTTAGTGAACTGATCACTACCACAGAGAATCATCCAGATTGGGTGAAAAAATGTTTGCCGAGATTTAAAAAAACCAGTACTTTTGGACGCTTGGCACACCTTTCCAATGAAAATGTCTTTAGGCAGTCTCTGCTTAGGGCTGCTTCAAGAGGAAACAAACCTTAGAGACAGAACTTAGAACTACTTTATTTTGTCAAATTTCAAAGAGCTAGCACAAACCGTGTTTCATTTAGAGTTCCCAACACATCTATCTATATAGGAGAAAACAGAGTGATACCTAAAAATTCAAACTCTTACTGGAAACGAACGCTTCAAACTAGAAGAGTGTAAATTGGGCAGCCAAGTGGACTTAGTGAACTGATCATTACTACAGAGAATCATCAAGATTGGGTGAAAAAAATGTTTGCCGAGATTTCAGAACACCAGTACTTTTGGACGCTTGGCACACCTTTTCAATGAAAGTGTATTTAGGCAGTCTCTAGGTAGGGCTGCTTCAAGAGGAAACAAACCATAGAGACAGAACCTAAAACTACTTTATTTTGTCAATTTTCAAAGATCTAGCACAAACCGTGTTTTATTTAGAGTTCCAAACACATCTATCTATATAGGAGAAAACAGAGTGAAACCTAAAATTTCAAACTCTTACTGGAAACGAACGCTTCAACCTAGAAGAGTGAAAATTGGGCAGCCAAGTTGACTTAGTGAACTGATCACTACCACAGAGAATCATCAAGATTGGGTGAAAAAATGTTTGCCGAGATTTCAGAAAACCAGTACTTTTGGACGCTTTGCACACCTTTCCAATGAAAGTGTATTTAGGCAGTCTCCAGATAGGGCTGCTTCAAGAGGCAACAAACCATAGAGACAGAACCTAAAACTACTTTATTTTGTCAATTTTCATAGAGCTAGCACAAACCGTGTTTCATTTAGAGTTCCCAACACATCTATCTATACAGGAGAAAACAGAGTGATACCTAAAAATTCAAACTCTTACTGGAAACGAATGCTTCAACCTAGAAGAGTGAAAATTGGGCAGCCAAGTGGACGTAGTGAACTTATCAGTACCACAGAGAATCATCAAGATTGGGTGAAAAAATGTTTGCCGAGATTTCAGAAACCAGTACTTTTGGACGCTTGGCACACCTTTCCAATGAAAGTTTATTTAGGCAGTCTCTAGTTAGGGCTGCTTCAAGAGGAAACACACCATAGACACAGAACCTAAAACTACTTTATTTTGTCAATTTTCAAAGATCTAGCACAAACCGTGTTTCATTTAGAGTTCCCAAAACATCTATCTATATAGGAGAAAACGGAGTGAAACCTAAAAATTTAAACTCTTTCTGGAAACGAACGCTTCAACCTAGAAGAGTGAAAATTGGGCAGCCAAGTGGGCTTAGTGAACTGATCACTACCACAGAGAATCATCAAGATTGGGTGAAAAAATGTTTGCCGAGATTTCAGAAATCCAGTACTTTTGGACGCTTGGCACACCTTTCAAATGAAAGTGTATTTAGGCAGTCTCTAGGTAGGGCTGCTTCAAGAGGAAACAAACCATAGAGACAGAACCTAAAACTACTTTATTTTGCCAATTTTCAAAGAGCTAGCACAAACCGTGTTTCATTTAGAGTTCCCAACACATCTATCTATATAGGAGAAAACAGAGTGAAACCTAAAAATTCAAACTCTTACTGGAAACGAACGCTTCAACCTAGAGTGTGAAAATTTGGCAGCCAAGTGGACTTAGTGAACTGATCACTACCACAGAGAATCATCCAGATTGGGTGAAAAAATGTTTGCCGAGATTTAAGAAAACCAGTACTTTTGGACGCTTGGCACACCTTTCCAATGAAAATGTCTTTAGGCAGTCTCTGCTTAGGGCTGCTTCAAGAGGAAAAAAACCTTAGAGACAGAACTTAGAACTACTTTATTTTGTCAAATTTCAAAGAGCTAGCACAAACCGTGTTTCATTTAGAGTTCCCAACACATCTATCTATATAGGAGAAAACAGAGTGATACCTAAAAATTCAAACTCTTACTGGAAACGAACGCTTCAACCTAGAAGAGTGAAAATTGGGCAGCCAAGTGGACTTAGTGAACTGATCATTACTACAGAGAATCATCAAGATTGGGTGAAAAAAATGTTTGCCGAGATTTCAGAAAACCAATACTTTTGGACGCTTGGCACACCTTTCCAATGAAAGTGTATTTAGGCAGTCTCTAGGTAGGGCTGCTTCAAGAGGAAACAAACCATAGAGACAGAACCTAAAACTACTTTATTTTGTCAATTTTCAAAGATCTAGCACAAACCGTGTTTCATTTAGAGTTCCCAACACATCTATCTATATAGGAGAAAACAGAGTGAAACCTAAAAATTCAAACTCTTACTGGAAACGAACGCTTCAACCTAGAGTGTGAAAATTGGGCAGCCAAGTGGACTTAGTGAACTGATCACTACCACAGAGAATCATCCAGATTGGGTGAAAAAATGTTTGCCGAGATTTAAAAAAACCAGTACTTTTGGACGCTTGGCACACCTTTCCAATGAAAATGTCTTTAGGCAGTCTCTGCTTAGGGCTGCTTCAAGAGGAAACAAACCTTAGAGACAGAACTTAGAACTACTTTATTTTGTCAAATTTCAAAGAGCTAGCACAAACCGTGTTTCATTTAGAGTTCCCAACACATCTATCTATATAGGAGAAAACAGAGTGATACCTAAAAATTCAAACTCTTACTGGAAACGAACGCTTCAAACTAGAAGAGTGTAAATTGGGCAGCCAAGTGGACTTAGTGAACTGATCATTACTACAGAGAATCATCAAGATTGGGTGAAAAAAATGTTTGCCGAGATTTCAGAACACCAGTACTTTTGGACGCTTGGCACACCTTTTCAATGAAAGTGTATTTAGGCAGTCTCTAGGTAGGGCTGCTTCAAGAGGAAACAAACCATAGAGACAGAACCTAAAACTACTTTATTTTGTCAATTTTCAAAGATCTAGCACAAACCGTGTTTTATTTAGAGTTCCAAACACATCTATCTATATAGGAGAAAACAGAGTGAAACCTAAAATTTCAAACTCTTACTGGAAACGAACGCTTCAACCTAGAAGAGTGAAAATTGGGCAGCCAAGTTGACTTAGTGAACTGATCACTACCACAGAGAATCATCAAGATTGGGTGAAAAAATGTTTGCCGAGATTTCAGAAAACCAGTACTTTTGGACGCTTTGCACACCTTTCCAATGAAAGTGTATTTAGGCAGTCTCCAGATAGGGCTGCTTCAAGAGGCAACAAACCATAGAGACAGAACCTAAAACTACTTTATTTTGTCAATTTTCATAGAGCTAGCACAAACCGTGTTTCATTTAGAGTTCCCAACACATCTATCTATACAGGAGAAAACAGAGTGATACCTAAAAATTCAAACTCTTACTGGAAACGAATGCTTCAACCTAGAAGAGTGAAAATTGGGCAGCCAAGTGGACGTAGTGAACTTATCAGTACCACAGAGAATCATCAAGATTGGGTGAAAAAATGTTTGCCGAGATTTCAGAAACCAGTACTTTTGGACGCTTGGCACACCTTTCCAATGAAAGTTTATTTAGGCAGTCTCTAGTTAGGGCTGCTTCAAGAGGAAACACACCATAGACACAGAACCTAAAACTACTTTATTTTGTCAATTTTCAAAGATCTAGCACAAACCGTGTTTCATTTAGAGTTCCCAAAACATCTATCTATATAGGAGAAAACGGAGTGAAACCTAAAAATTTAAACTCTTTCTGGAAACGAACGCTTCAACCTAGAAGAGTGAAAATTGGGCAGCCAAGTGGGCTTAGTGAACTGATCACTACCACAGAGAATCATCAAGATTGGGTGAAAAAATGTTTGCCGAGATTTCAGAAATCCAGTACTTTTGGACGCTTGGCACACCTTTCAAATGAAAGTGTATTTAGGCAGTCTCTAGGTAGGGCTGCTTCAAGAGGAAACAAACCATAGAGACAGAACCTAAAACTACTTTATTTTGCCAATTTTCAAAGAGCTAGCACAAACCGTGTTTCATTTAGAGTTCCCAACACATCTATCTATATAGGAGAAAACAGAGTGAAACCTAAAAATTCAAACTCTTACTGGAAACGAACGCTTCAACCTAGAGTGTGAAAATTTGGCAGCCAAGTGGACTTAGTGAACTGATCACTACCACAGAGAATCATCCAGATTGGGTGAAAAAATGTTTGCCGAGATTTAAGAAAACCAGTACTTTTGGACGCTTGGCACACCTTTCCAATGAAAATGTCTTTAGGCAGTCTCTGCTTAGGGCTGCTTCAAGAGGAAAAAAACCTTAGAGACAGAACTTAGAACTACTTTATTTTGTCAAATTTCAAAGAGCTAGCACAAACCGTGTTTCATTTAGAGTTCCCAACACATCTATCTATATAGGAGAAAACAGAGTGATACCTAAAAATTCAAACTCTTACTGGAAACGAACGCTTCAACCTAGAAGAGTGAAAATTGGGCAGCCAAGTGGACTTAGTGAACTGATCATTACTACAGAGAATCATCAAGATTGGGTGAAAAAAATGTTTGCCGAGATTTCAGAAAACCAATACTTTTGGACGCTTGGCACACCTTTCCAATGAAAGTGTATTTAGGCAGTCTCTAGGTAGGGCTGCTTCAAGAGGAAACAAACCATAGAGACAGAACCTAAAACTACTTTATTTTGTCAATTTTCAAAGATCTAGCACAAACCGTGTTTTATTTAGAGTTCCAAACACATCTATCTATATAGGAGAAAACAGAGTGAAACCTAAAAATTCAAACTCTTACTGGAAACGAACGCTTCAACCTAGAAGAGTGAAAATTGGGCAGCCAAGTTGACTTAGTGAACTGATCACTACCACAGAGAATCATCAAGATTGGGTGAAAAAATGTTTGCCGAGATTTCAGAAAACCGGTACTTTTGGACGCTTGGCACACCTTTCCAATGAAAGTGTATTTAGGCAGTCTCCAGATAGGGCTGCTTCAAGAGGCAACAAACCATAGAGACAGAACCTAAAACTACTTTATTTTGTCAATTTTCATAGAGCTAGCACAAACCGTGTTTCATTTAGAGTTCCCAACACATCTATCTATATAGGAGATAACAGAGTGAAACCTAAAAATTCAAACTCTTACTGGAAACGAACGCTTCAACCTAGAGTGTGAAAATTGGGCAGCCAAGTGGACTTAGTGAACTGATCACTACCACAGAGTATCATCCAGATTGGGTGAAAAAATGTTTGCCGAGATTTAAGAAAACCAGTACTTTTGGACGCTTGGCACACCTTTCCAATGAAAATGTCTTTAGGCAGTCTCTGCTTAGGGCTGCTTCAAGAGGAAACAAACCATAGAGACAGAACCTAAAACTACTTTATTTTGTCAATTTTCAAAGATCTAGCACAAACCGTGTTTTATTTAGAGTTCCAAACACATCTATCTATATAGGAGAAAACAGAGTGAAACCTAAAAATTCAAACTCTTACTGGAAACGAATGCTTCAACGTAGAAGAGTGAAAATTGGGCAGCCAAGTGAACTTAGTGCACTGATCACTACCACAGAGAATCATCAAGATTGGGTGAAAAAATGTTTGCCGAGATTTCAGAAAACCAGTACTTTTGGACGCTTGGCACAACTTTCCAATGAAAATGTCTTTAGGCAGTCTCTGCTTAGGGCTGCTTCAAGAGGAAACAAACCTTAGAGACAAACTGAGAACTACTTTATTTTGTCAATTTTCAAAGAGCTAGCACAAACCGTGTTTCATTTAGAGTTCCCAACACATCTATCTATATAGGAGAAAACAGAGTGATACCTAAAAATTCAAACTCTTACTGGAAACGAACGCTTCAACCTAGAAAAATGAAAATTGGGCAGCCAAGTGCACGTAGTGAACTGATCAGTACCACAGAGAATCATCAAGATTGTGTGAAAAAATGTTTGCCGAAATTTCAGAAAACCAGTACTTTTGGACGCTTGGCACACCTTTCCAATGAAAGTGTATTTAGGCAGTCTCTAGGTAGGGCTACTTCAAGAGGAAACAAACCATAGAGACAGAAACTAAAACTACTTTATTTTGACAAATTTCAAAGAGCTAGCACAAACCGAGTTTCATGTAGAGTTCCAAACACATCTATCTATATAAGAGAGAAAAACAGAGTGAAACCTAATATTCCAAACTCTTACTGGAAACGAACGCTTCAACCTAGAAGAGTGAAAATTGGGCAGCCAAGGGACTTTGTGAACTGATCATTACCACAGAGAATCATCAAGATTGGGTGAAAAAAATGTTTGCCGAGATTTCAGAAATCCAGTACTTTTGGAAGCTTGGCAGACCTTTCCATGAAAGTGTATTTAGGCAGTCTCTATTTAGGGCCGCTTCAAGAGGAAACAAACCATAGAGACAGAACCTAAAACTACTTTATTTTGTCAATTTTCAAAGATCTAGCACAAACCGTGTTTCATTTAGAGTTCGCAACTCATCTATCTATATAGGAGATAACAGTGTGAAACCTAAAAATTCAAACTCTTACTGAAACGAATGCTTCAACCTAGAAGAGTGAAAATGGGCAGCCAAGTGGACTTAGTGCACTGATCACTACCACAGAGAATCATCAAGATTGGGTTGAAAAAATGTTTGCCGAGATTTCAGGAAAACCAGTACTTTTGGACGCTTGGCACACCTTTCCAATGAAAATGTCTTTAGGTAGTCTCTGCTTAGGGGTGCTTCAAGAGGAAACAAACCTTAGAGACAGAACTGAGAACTACTTTATTTTGTCAATTTCCAAAGCTAGCACAAACCGTGTTTCATTTAGAGTTCCCAACACATCTATCTATATAGGAGAAAACAGAGTGATACCTAAAAATCAAACTCTTAATGGAAACGAACGCTTCAACCTAGAAGAGTGAAAATTGGGCAGTCAAGTGGACTTAGTGAACTGATCACTACCATAGAGAATCATCAAGATTGGGTGAAAAAATGTTTGCCGAGATTTCAGAAAACCAGTACTTTTGGACGCTTGGCACACCTTTCGAATGAAAGTGTATTTAGGCATTCTCCAGATAGGGCTGCTTCAAGAGGCAACAAACCATAGAGACAGAACTAAAACTACTTTATTTTGTCAATTTTCAAAGAGCTAGCAACAAACCTGTGTTTCATTTAGAGTTCCCAACACATGTATCTATATAGGAGAAAACAAGTGAAACCTAAAGATTCAAACTCTTTCTGGAAACGAATGCTTCAACCTAGAAGAGTGAAAATTGGGCAGCCAAGTGGACTTAGTGCACTGACCACTACCACAGAGAATCATCAAGATTGGGTGAAAAAAAGGTTTGCCGAGATTTCAGAAAACCAGTACTTTTGGACGCTTGGCACACCTTTGCAATGAAAATGTCTTTAGGCAGTCTCTGCTTAGGGGTGCTCCGAAGGAAACAAACCTTAGAGACAGAACTTAGAACTACTTTTATTTTGTCAATTTTCAAAGAGCTAGCACAAACCGTGTTTCATTTAGAGTTCCCAACACATCTATCTATATAGGAGAAAACAGAGTGATACCTTAAATTTCAAACTCTTACTGGAAACGAACGCTTCAACCTAGAAGAGTGAAAATTGGGCAGCCAAGTGGACTTAGTGAACTGATCACTACCACAGAAATCATCAAGATTGGGTGAAAAATGTTTGACGAGATTTCAGAAAACCAGTACTTTTGGACGCTTGGCACACCTTTCCAATGAAAGTGTATTTAGGGAGTCTCCAGATAGGGCTGCTTCAAGAGGCAACAAACCAATAGAGACATAACTTAGAACTACTTTATTTTGTCAATTTTCATAGAGCTAGCACAAACCGTGTTTCATTTAGAGTTCCCAACACATCTATCTATATAGGAGAAAACAGAGTGATACCTAAAATTTCAAACTCTTACTGGAAACGAACTCTTCAACCTAGAAGATGAAAATTGGGCAGCCAAGTGGACGTCGTGACTTATCATTACCACAGAGAATCATCAAGATTGGTGAAAAAAAATGTTGCCGAGATGTCAGAAAACCAGTACTTTTGGACGCTTGGCACACCTTTCCATGAAAGTGTATTTAGGCAGTATCTAGTTAGGGCTGCTTCAAGAGGAAACAAACCATAGAGACAGAACCTAAAACTACTTTATTTGTCAATTTTCAAAGATCTAGCACAAACGTGTTTCATTTAGAGTTCCAAACACATCTATCTATATAGGAGAAAACAGAGTGAAACCTAAAAATTCAAACTCTTACTGGAAACGAACGCTTCAACCTAGAAGAGTGAAAATTGGGCAGCCAAGTTGACTTAGTGAACTGATCACTACCACAGAGAATCATCAAGATTGGGTGAAAAAATATTTGCCGAGATTTCAGAAAACCAGTACTTTTGGACGCTTGGCACACCTTTCCAATGAAAGTGTATTTAGGCAGTCTCCAGATAGGCTGCTTCAAGGGGCAACAAACCATAGAGACAGAACCTAAAACTACTTTATTTTGTCAATTTGCTAGCCCAAACCGTGTTTCATTTAGAGTTCCCAACACATCTATCTTTATAGGAGATAACAGAGTGAAACCTAAAAATTCAAACTCTTACTGGAAACGAATGCTTCAACTTAGAATAGTGAAAATTGGGCAGCCAAGTGGACTTAGTGCACTGATCACTACCACAGAGAATCATCAAGATTGGGTGAAAAAAGGTTTGCCGAGATTTCAGAAAACCAGTGCTTTTGGACGCTTGGCACACCTTTTCAATGAAAATGTCTTTAGGCAGTCTCTCCTTAGGGGTGCGTCAAGAGGAAACAAACCTTAGAGACAGAATGTAGAACTACTTTATTTTGTCAATTTTCAAAGAGCTAGCACAAACCGTGTTTCATTTAGAGTTCCCTACACATCTCTCTATATAGAAGAAAACAGAGTGATACCTAAAAATTCAACACTTTACTGGAAATGAACGCTTCACCTAGAAGAGTGAAAATTGGGCAGCCAATTGGACTTAGTGAACTGATCACTACTACAGAGAATCATCAAGATTGGGTGAAAAAATGTTTTGCCAAGATTTCAGAAAACCAGTACCTTTGGACGCTTGGCACACCTTTCCAATGAAAATGTCTTTAGGCAGTCTCTGCTTAGGGGTGCTTCAAGAGGAAACAAACCTTAGAGACAGAACTTAGAACTACTTTATTTTGTCAATTTTCAAGAGCTAGCACCTACCGTGTTTCATTTAGAGTTCCAACACATCTATCTATATAGGAGAAACAGAGTGATACCTAAAAATTCAAACTCTCACTGGAAACGAACGCTTCAACCTAGAAGAGTGAAAATTGGGCAGCCAAGTGGACGTAGTGAACTGATCAGTAACTCAGAGAATAACCAAGATTGGTGAAAAAATGTTTGCCGAGATTTCAGAAAACCAGTACTTTTGGACGCTTGGCACACCTTTCCAATGAAAGTGTATTTAGGCAGTCTCTCGGTAGGGCTACTTCAAGAGTAAACAAACCAAAGAGGCAGAACCTAAAACGACTTTATTTTGACAAATTTCAAAGAGCTAGCACAAACCGTGTTTCATTTAGAGTTCCAAACACATCTATCTATATGGGAGAAAACAGAGTGAAACCTAAAATTTCAAACTCTTACTGGAAACGAACGCTTCAACCTAGAAGAGTGAAAATTGGGCAGCCAAGTGGACGTCGTGAACTGATCATTACCACAGAGAATCATCAAGATTGGGTGAAAAAATGTTTGCCGAGATTTCAGAAAACCAGTACTTTTGGACGCTTGGCACACCTTTCCAATGAAAGTGTATTTAGGCAGTCTCTAGTTAGGGCTGCTTCAGGAGGAAACAAACCATAGAGACAGAACCTAAAACTACTTTATTTTGTCAATTTTCAAAGATCTAGCACAAAACCGTGTTTCATTTAGAGTTCCAAACACATCTAATCTATATAGGAGAAAACAGAGTGAAACCTAAAATTCAAACTCTTACTGGAAACGAACGCTTCAACCTAGAAGAGTGAAAATTGGCAGCCAAGTTGACTTAGTGAACTGATCACTACCACAGAGAATCATCAAGATTGGGTGAAAAAATGTTTGCCGAGATTTCAGAAACCAGTACTTTTGGACGCTTGGCACACCTTTCCAATGAAAGTGTATTTAGGCAGTCTCCAGATAGGGCTGCTTCAAGAGGCAACAAACCATAGAGACAGAACCTAAAACTACTTTATTTTTTCAATTTTCAAAGAGCTAGCACAAACCGTGTTTCATTTGGAGTTCCCAACACATCTATCTATATAGGAGAAAACAGAGTGAAACCTAAAATTCAAACTCTTATTGGAAACGAACGCTTCAACCTAGAGTGTGAAAATAGGCAGCCAAGTGGGCTTAGTGAACTGATCATTACCACAATGTCTCATCAAGATTGGGTGAAAAAAGGTTTGCCGAGATTTCAGAAACCAGTACTTTTGGACGCTTGGCACACCTTTCCAATGAAAATGTCTTTAGGCAGTCTCTGCTTAGGGCTGCTTCAAGAGGAAACAAACCTTAGAGACAGAACTTAGAGCTACTTTATTTTGTCAAATTTCAAAGAGCTAGCACAAACCGTGTTTCATTTAGAGTTCCCAACACATCTATCTATATAGGAGAAAACAGAGTGATACCTAAAAATTCAAACTCTTATTGGAAACGAACGCTTCAACCTAGAAGAGTGAAAATTGGGCAGCCAAGTAGAATTAGTGAACTGATGACTACCACAGAGAATCATCAAGATTGGGTGAAAAAATGTTTGCCGAGATTTAAGAAAACCAGTACTTTTGGACGCTTGGCACACCTTTTCAATGAAAGTGTATTTAGGCAGTCTATAGGTAGGGCTGCTTCAAGAGGAAACAAACCATAGAGACAGAACCTAAAACTACTTTATTTTGTCAAATTTCAAAGAGCTAGCACAAACCGTGTTTCATTTAGAGTTCCCAACACATCTATCTATATAGGAGAAAAACAGAGTTAAACCTAAAAATTCAAAGTCTTACTGGAAACCAACGCATCAACCTAGAGTGTGAAAATTGGGCAGCCAACTGGGCTTTATGAACTGATCATTACCACCATGTCTCATCAAGATTGGGTGAAAAAGGTTTGCCGAGATTTCAGAAAACCAGTACTTTTGGACGCTTGGCACACCTTTCCAATGAAAGTGTATTTAGGCAGTCTCTAGTTAGGGCTGCTTCAAGAGGAACAAACCATAGAGACAGAACCTAAAACTACTTTATTTTGTCAATTTTCAAATATCTAGCACAAACCGTGTTTCATTTAGAGTTCCAAACACATCTATCTATATAGGAGAAAACAGAGTGAAACCTAAAAATTCAAACTCTTACTGGAACGAACGCTTCAACCTAGAAGAGTGAAAATTGGGCAGCCATGTTGACTTAGTGAACTGATCACTACCACAGAGAATCATCAAGATTGGGTGAAAAAATATTTGCCGAGATTTCAGAAAACCAGTACTTTTGGAAGCTTGGCACACCTTTCCAATGAAAGTGTATTTAGGCAGTCTCCAGATAGGCTGCATCAAGAGGCACAAACCATATAGACAGAACCTAAAACTACTTTATTTTGTCAATTTTCAAAGAGCTTGCACAAACCGTGTTCATTTAGAGTTCCCAACACATCTATCTATATAGGAGAAAACAGAGTGAAACCTAAAAATTCAATCTCTTACTGGAAACGAACGCTTCAACCTAGAAGAGTGAAAATTGGGCAGTCAAGTGACTTAGTGAACTGATCACTACCACAGAGAATCATCAAGATTGGATGAAAAAAGTTTGCCGAAATTTCAGAAAACCAGTACTTTTTCACGCTTGGCACACCTTTCCAATGAAAGTGTATTTAGGCAGCCTCTAGTTAGGGCTGCTTCAAGAGGAAACAAACCGTAGAGACAGAACTTAGAACTACTTTATTTTGTCAATTTTCAAGAGCTAGCACAAACCTTGTTTCATTTGGAGTTCCAAACACATCTATCTATATAGGAGAAAACAGAATGAAACGTAAAAATTCAAACTCTTATTGGAAACGAACGCTTCACCTAGAGTGTGAAAATTAGGCAGCCAAGTGGGCTTAGTGAACTTATCATTACCACAATGTCTCATCAAGATTGGGTGAAAAAGGTTTGCCGAGATTTCAGAAAACCAGTACTTTTGGACGCTTGGCACACCTTTCCAATAAAAATGTCTTTAGGCAGTCTCTGCTTAGGGCTGCTTCAAGAATAAACAAATCTTAGAGACGGAACTTAGAACTACTTTATTTTGTCAATTTTCAAAGAGCTAGCACAAACCTTGTTTCATTTAGAGTTCCCAACACATCTATCTATATAATAGAAAACAGAGTAAAACCTAAAAATTCAAACTCTTACTGGAAACGAACGCTTCAACCTAGAAGAGTGAAAATTGGGCAGCCAAGTGGACTTAGTGAACTGGTCATTACCACAGAGAATCATCAAGATTGGGTGAAAAAATGTTTGCCGAGATTTCAGAAAACCAGTACTTTTGGAAGCTTGGCACACCTTTCCAATGAAAGTGTATTTAGGCAGTCTCTAGTTAGGGCTGCTTCAGGAGGAAACAAACCATAGAGACAGAACCTAAAACTACTTTATTTTGTCAATTTTCAAAGATCTAGCACAAACCGTGTTTCATTTAGAGTTCAAACACATCTATATATATAGGAGAAAACAGAGTGAAACCTAAAAATTCAAACTCTTACTGGAAACGAACTCTTCAACCTAGAAGAGTGAAAATTGGGCAGCCAAGTTGACTTAGTGAACTGATCACTACCACAGAGAATCATCAAGATTGGGTGAAAAAATGTTTGCCGAGATTTCAGAAAACCAGTACTTTTGGACGCTTGGCACACCTTTCCAATGAAAGTGTATTTAGGCAGTCTCCAGATAGGGCTGCTTCAAGAGGCAACAAACCATAGAGACAGAACCTAAAACTACTTTATTTTTTCAATTTTCAAAGAGCTAGCACAAACCGTGTTTCATTTAGAGTTCCCAACACATGTATCTATATAGGAGAAAACAGAGTGAAACCTAAAAATTCAAACTCTTTCTGGAAACCAACGCTTCAACCTAGAAGAGTGAAAATTGGGCAGCCAAGTGGACTTAGTGCACTGATCACTACCACAGAGAATCATCAAGATTGGGTGAAAAAATGTTTGCCGAGATTTCAGAAAACCAGTACTTTTGGACGCTTGGCACACCTTCAAATGAAAGTGTATTTAGGCAGTCTCTAGGTAGGGCTGCTTCAAGAGGAAAAAAACCATAGAGACAGAACCTAAAACTACTTTATTTTGTCAAATTTCAAAGAGCTAGCACAAACCGTGTCTCATTTAGAGTTCCAAACACATCTATCTATATAGGAGAAAACAGAGTGAAACCTAAAAATTCAAACTCTTATTGGAAACGAACGCTTCAACTAGAGTGTGAAAATTGGGCAGCCAAGTGGGCTTAGTGAACTGATCATTACCACAATGTCTCATCAAGATTGGGTGAAAAATGTTTGCCGAGATTTCAGAAAACCAGTACTTTTGGACGCTTGGCACACCTTTCCAATAAAAATGTCTTAGGCAGTCTCTGCTTAGGGCTGCTTCAAGAATAAACAAACCTTAGAGACAGAACTTAGAACTACTTTATTTTTGTCAATTTTCAAAGAGCTAGCACAAACCGTGTTTCATTTAGAGTTCCCAACACATCTATCTATATAGGAGAAACAGAGTAAAACCTAAAAATTCAAACTCTTACTGGAAACGAACGCTTCAACCTAGAAGAGTGAAAATTGGGCAGCCAAGTGGACTTAGTGAACTGGTCATTACCACAGAGAATCATCAAGATTGGGTGAAAAAATGTTTGCCGAGATTTCAGAAAACAGTACTTTTGGAAGCTTGGCACACCTTTCCAATGAAAGTGTATTTAGGCAGTCTCTAGTTAGGGCTGCTTCAAGAGGAAACAACCATAAAGACATAACCTAAAACTACTTTATTTGTCAATTTTCAAAGATCTAGCACAAACCGTGTTTCATTTAGAGTTCCCAACACATCTATCTATATAGGAGAAAACAGAGTGAAACCTAAAAATTCAAACTCTTACTGGAAACGAACGCTTCAACCTAGAAGAGTGAAAATTGGGCAGCCAAGTTGACTTAGTGAACTGATGACTACCACAGAGAATCATCAAGATTGGGTGAAAAAATATTTGCCGAGATTTCAGAAAACCAGTACTTTTGGACGCTTGGCACACCTTTCCAATGAAAGTGTATTTAGGCAGTCTCAGATAGGGCTGCTTCAAGAGGCAACAAACCATACAGACAGAAACTAAAACTACTTTATTTTGTCAATTTTCAAAGAGCTAGCACAAACCGTGTTTCATTTAGAGTTCCCAACACATCTATCTATATAGGAGAAAACAGAGTGAAACCTAAAAATTCAAACTCTTACTGGAAACGAACGCTTCAACCTAGAAGAGTGAAAATTGGGCAGCCAAGTGGGCTTAGTGAACTGATCATTACAACAATGTCTCATCAAGATTGGGTGAAAAAAGGTTTGCCGAGATTTCAGAAAACCAGTACTTTTGGATGCTTGGCACAACTTTCCAATGAAAATGTCTTTAGGCAGTCTCTGCTTAGGGCTGCTTCAAGAGGAAACAAACCTTAGAGACAGAACTTAGAACTACTTTAGTTTGTCAATTTTCAAAGAGCTAGCAAAAACCGGGTTTCATTTAGAGTTCCAAACACATCTATCTATATAGGAGAAAACAGAGTAAAACCTAAAAATTCAAACTCTTACTGAAACGAACGCTTCAACCTTGAAGAGTGAAATTGGGCAGCCAAGTGGACTTAGTGAACTGGTCATTACCACAGAGAATCATCAAGATTGGGTGAAAAAATGTTTGCGAGATTTCAGAAAACCAGTACTTTTGTACGCTTGGCACACCTTTCCAATGAAAATGTCTTTAGGCCAGTCTCTAGTTAGGGCTGCTTCAATAGGAAACAAACCGTAGAGACAGAACCTAAAACTACTTTATTTGGTCAATTTTCAAAGATCTAGCACAAACCGTGTTTCATTTAGAGTTCCAAAACACATCTATCTATATAGGAGAAAACAGAGTGAAACCTAAAAATTCAAACTCTTACTGGAAACGAACGCTTCAACCTAGAAGAGTGAAAATTGAGCAGCCAAGTGGACATAGTGAACTGATCACTACCACAGAGAATCATCAAGATTGGGTGAAAAAATATTTGCCGAGATTTAAGAAAACCAGTACGGTTGGACACTTGGCACACCTTTCCAATGAAAGTGTATTTAGGCAGTCTCTAGGTAGGGCTATTTCAAGAGGAAACAAACCATAGAGTCAGAACCTAAAACTACTTTATTTTGTCAAATTACAAAGAGCTAGCACAAACCGTGTTTCATTTAGAGTTCCAAACACATCTCTCTATATAGGAGAAAACAGAGTGAAACCTAAAAATTCAAACTCTTACTGGAAACGAATGCTACAACCTAGAAGAGTGAAAATTGGGCAGCCAAGTGGTTTTAGTGAACTGATCATTACCACAGAATCATCAAGATTGGGTGAAAAAATGTTTGCCGAGATTTCAGAAAACCAGTACTTTTGGACGCCTGGCACACCTTCCCAATGAAGTGTATTTAGGCAGTCTCTAGGTAGGGATGCATCAAGAGGAAACAAACCATAGAGACAGAACTTAGAACTACTTTATTTTTGTCAATTTCAAAGAGCTAGCACAAACCGTGTTTCATTTAGAGTTCCCAACACATCTATCTATATAGGAGAAAACAGAGTGAAACCTAAAAATTCAAACTCTTACTGAAATGAACGCTTCAACCTAGAGTGTGAAAATTGGGCAGCCAAGTGGGCTTAGTGAACTGATCATTACCACAATGTCTCATCAAGATTGGGTGAAAAAAGGTTTGCCGAGATTTCAGAAAACCAGTACTTTTGGACGCTTGGCACACCTTTCCAATGAAAATGTCTTTAGGCAGTCTCTGCTTAGGGCTGCTTCAAGAGGAAACAAACCTTAGAGACAGAACTTAGAACTACTTTATTTTGTCAGTTTTCAAAGAGCTAGCACAAACCGTGTTTCATTTAGAGTTCCAACACATCTATCTATATAGGAGAAAACAGAGAAAAACCGAAAAATTCAAACTCTTAACTGGAAACGAACGCTTCAACCTAGAAGAGTGAAATTGGGCAAACCAAGTGGGCTTGGTGAACTGATCACTACCACAGAGAATCATCAAGATTGGGTGAAAAAATATTTGCCGAGATTTAAGAAAACCAGTACCGTTGGACACTTGGCACACCTTTCCAATGAAAGTGTATTTAGGCAGTCTCTAGGTAGGGCTGTTTCAAGAGGAAACAAACCATAGAGTCAGAACCTAAAACTACTTTATTTTGTAAAATTTCAAAGAGCTAGCACAAACCGTGTTTCATTTAGAGTTCCAATCACATCTATCTATATAGGAGAAAACAGTGTGAAACCTAAAAATTCAAACTCTTACTGGAAACGAACGCTTCAACCTAGAAGAGTGAAAATTGGGCAGCCAGGTGGGCTTAGTGAACTGATCATTACCACAACGTCTCATCAGATTGGGTGAAAAAATATTTGCCGAGTTTTAAGAAAACCAGTACGGTTGGACACTTGGCACACCTTTCCAATAAAGTGTATTTAGGCAGTCTCTAGGTAGGGCTTTCAAGAGGAAACAAACCATAGAGTCAGAACCTAAAACTACTTTATTTTGTCAAATTTCAAAGAGCTAGCACAACCGTGTTTCATTTAGACTTCCAAACACATCTATCTATATAGGAGAAAACAGAGTGAAACCTAAAAATTCAAACTCTTACAGGAAACGAACGCTTCAACCTAGAAGAGTGAAAATTGGGCAGCCAAGTGGCTTTAGTGAACTGATCATTACCACAGAGAATCATCAAGATTGGGTGAAAAAATGTTTGCCGAGATTTCAGAAAACCAGTACTTTTGGACGCTTGCACACCTTTCCAATGAAAGTGTATTTAGGCAGTCTCTAGGTAGGGCTAATTCAAGAGGAAACAAACCCTAGAGACAGAACCTAAAACTACTTTATTTTGTCAATTTTCAAAGATCTAGCACAAACCGTGTTTCATTTAGAGTTCCAAACACATCTATCTATATAGGAGAAAACGGAGTGAAACCTAAAAATTCAAACTCTTACTGGAATCGAACGCTTCAACCTAAAAGAGTGAAAATTGGGCAGCCAAGTGGACTTAGTGAACTGATCACTACCACAGAGAATCATCAAGATTGGTGAAAAAAGGTTTGCCGAGATTTCAGAAAACCAGTACTTTTGGACGCTTGGCACACCTTTCCAATGAAAATGTCTTTAGGCAGTCTCTGCCTAGGCTGCTTCAAGAGGAAACAAACCATAGAGACAGAATTTAGAACTACTTTTTTTTTCAATTTTCAAAGAGCTAGCACCTACCGTGTTTCATTTAGAGTTCCCAACACATCTATCTATATAGGAGAAAACAGACTGAAACCTAAAAATTCAAACTCTTACTGGAAACGAGTGCTTCAACCTAGAAGAGTGAAAATTGGGCAGCCCAGTTGACTTAGTGAACTGATCACTACCACAGAGAATCATCAAGATTGGGTGAAAAAATGTTTGCCGAGATTTCAGAAAACCAGTACTTTTGGAAGCTTGGCACACCTTTCCAATGAAAGTGTATTTAGGCAGTCTCCAGATAGGGCTGCATCAAGAGGCAACAAACCATATAGACAGAACCTAAAACTACTTTATTTTGTCAATTTTCAAAGAGCTTGCACAAACCGTGTTTCATTTAGAGTTCCCAACACATGTATCTATATAGGAGAAAACAGAGTGAAACCTAAAAATTCAATCTCTTACTGGAAACGAACGCTTCAACCTAGAAGAGTGAAAATTGGGCAGTCAAGTGGACTTAGTGAACTGATCACTACCACAGAGAATCATCAAGATTGGATGAAAAAAGGTTTGCCGAAATTTCAGAAAACCAGTACTTTTTCACGCTTGGCACACCTTTCCAATGAAAGTGTATTTAGGCAGCCTCTAGTTAGGGCTGCTTCAAGAGAAACAAACCGTAGAGACAGAACTTAGAACTACTTTATTTTGTCAATTTTCAAAGAGCTAGCACAAACCTTGTTTCATTTGGAGTTCCAAACACATCTATCTATATAGGAGAAAACAGAGTGAAACGTAAAAATTCAAACTCTTATTGGAAACGAACGCTTCAACCTAGAGTGTGAAAATTGGGCAGCCAAGTGGGCTTAGTGAACTGATCATTACCACAATGTCTCATCAAGATTGGGTGAAAAAAGGTTTGCCGAGATTTCAGAAAACCAGTACTTTTGGACGCTTGGCACACCTTTCCAATAAAAATGTCTTTAGGCAGTCTCTGCTTAGGGCTGCTTCAAGAATAAACAAACCTTAGAGACAGAACTTAGAACTACTTTATTTTGTCAATTTTCAAAGAGCTAGCACAACCGTGTTTCATTAGAGTTCCCAACACATCTATCTATATAGGAGAAAACAGAGTAAAACCTAAAAATTCAAACTCTTACTGGAAACGAACGCTTCAACCTAGAAGAGTGAAAATTGGGCAGCCAAGTGGACTTAGTGAACTGGTCATTACCACAGAGAATCATCAAGATTGGGTGAAAAAATGTTTGCCGAGATTTCAGAAAACCAGTACTTTTGGAAGCTTGGCACACCTTCCAATGAAAGTGTATTTAGGCAGTCTCTAGTTAGGGCTGCTTCAAGAGGAAACAAACCATAAGACATAACCTAAAACTACTTTATTTTGTCAATTTTCAAAGATCTAGCACAAACCGTGTTTCATTTAGAGTTCCCAACACATCTATCTATATAGGAGAAAACAGAGTGAAACCTAAAAATTCAAACTCTTACTGGAAACGAACGCTTCAACCTAGAAGAGTGAAAATTGGGCAGCCAAGTTGACTTAGTGAACTGATGACTACCACAGAGAATCATCAAGATTGGGTGAAAAAATATTTGCCGAGATTTCAGAAACCAGTACTTTTGGACGCTTGGCACACCTTTCCAATGAAAGTGTATTTAGGCAGTCTCCAGATAGGGCTGCTTCAAGAGGCAACAAACCATACAGACAGAAACTAAAACTACTTTATTTTGTCAATTTTCAAGAGCTAGCACAAACCGTGTTTCATTTAGAGTTCCCAACACATCTATCTATATAGGAGAAAACAGAGTGAAACCTAAAAATTCAAACTCTTACTGGAAACGAACGCTTCAACCAAGAAGAGTGAAAATTGGGCAGCCAAGTGGGCTTAGTGAACTGATCATTACAACAATGTCTCATCAAGATTGGGTGAAAAAAGGTTTGCCGAGATTTCAGAAACCAGTACTTTTGGATGCTTGGCACAACTTTCCAATGAAAATGTCTTTAGGCAGTCTCTGCTTAGGGCTGCTTCAAGAGGAAACAAACCTTAGAGACAGAACTTAGAACTACTTTAGTTTGTCAATTTTCAAAGAGCTAGCAAAAACCGGTTTCATTTAGAGTTCCAAACACATCTATCTATATAGGAGAAAACAGAGTAAAACCTAAAAATTCAAACTCTTACTGGAAACGAACGCTTCAACCTTGAAGAGTGAAAATTGGGCAGCCAAGTGGACTTAGTGAACTGGTCATTACCACAGAGAATCATCAAGATTGGGTGAAAAAATGTTTGCCGAGATTTCAGAAAACCAGTACTTTTGTACGCTTGGCACACCTTTCCAATGAAAATGTCTTTAGGCAGTCTCTAGTTAGGGCTGCTTCAATAGGAAACAAACCGTAGAGACAGAACCTAAAACTACTTTATTTGGTCAATTTTCAAAGATCTAGCACAAACCGTGTTTCATTTAGAGTTCCAAACACATCTATCTATATAGGAGAAAACAGAGTGAAACCTAAAAATTCAAACTCTTACTGGAAAGGAACGCTTCAACCTAGAAGAGTGAAAATTGAGCAGCCAAGTGGACATAGTGAACTGATCACTACCACAGAGAATCATCAAGATTGGGTGAAAAAATATTTGCCGAGATTTAAGAAAACCAGTACGGTTGGACACTGGCACACCTTTCCAATGAAAGTGTATTTAGGCAGTCTCTAGGTAGGGCTATTTCAAGAGGAAACAAACCATAGAGTCAGAACCTAAAACTACTTTATTTTGTCAAATTACAAAGAGCTAGCACAAACCGTGTTTCATTTAGAGTTCCAAACACATCTCTCTATATAGGAGAAAACAGAGTGAAACCTAAAAATTCAAACTCTTACTGGAAACGAATGCTTCAACCTAGAAGAGTGAAAATTGGGCAGCCAAGTGGTTTTAGTGAACTGATCATTACACAGAATCATCAAGATTGGGTGAAAAAATGTTTGCCGAGATTTCAGAAAACCAGTACTTTTGGACGCCTGGCACACCTTTCCAATGAAAGTGTATTTAGGCAGTCTCTAGGTAGGATGCATCAAGAGGAAACAAACCATAGAGACAGAACTTAGAACTACTTTATTTTGTCAATTTTCAAAGAGCTAGCACAAACCGTGTTTCATTTAGAGTTCCCAACACATCTATCTATATAGGAGAAAACAGACTGAAACCTAAAAATTCAAACTCTTACTGGAAACGAATGCTTCAACCTAGAAGAGTGAAAATTGGGCAGCCCAGTTGACTTAGTGAACTGATCACTACCACAGAGAATCATCAAGATTGGGTGAAAAAATGTTTGCCGAGATTTCAGAAAACCAGTACTTTTGGAAGCTTGGCACACCTTTCCAATGAAAGTGTATTTAGGCAGTCTCCAGATAGGGCTGCATCAAGAGGCAACAAACCATATAGACAGACTTTATTTTGTCAATTTTCAAAGAGCTTGCACAAACCGTGTTTCATTTAGAGTTCCCAACACATCTATCTATATAGGAGAAAACAGAGTGAAACCTAAAAATTCAATCTCTTACTGGAAACGAACGCTTCAACCTAGAAGAGTGAAAATTGGGCAGTCAAGTGGACTTAGTGAACTGATCACTACCACAGAGAATCATCAAGATTGGATGAAAAAAGGTTTGCCGAAATTTCAGAAAACCAGTACTTTTTCACGCTTGGCACACCTTTCCAATGAAAGTGTATTTAGGCAGCCTCTAGTTAGGGCTGCTTCAAGAGGAAACAAACCGTAGAGACAGAACTTAGAACTACTTTATTTTGTCAATTTTCAAAGAGCTAGCACAAACCTTGTTTCATTTGGAGTTCCAAACACATCTATCTATATAGGAGAAAACAGAGTGAAACGTAAAAATTCAAACTCTTATTGGAAACGAACGCTTCAACCTAGAGTGTGAAAATTGGGCAGCCAAGTGGGCTTAGTGAACTGATCATTACCACAATGTCTCATCAAGATTGGGTGAAAAAAGGTTTGCCGAGATTTCAGAAAACCAGTACTTTTGGACGCTTGGCACACCTTTCCAATAAAAATGTCTTTAGGCAGTCTCTGCTTAGGGCTGCTTCAAGAATAAACAAGTCTTAGAGACGGAACTTAGAACTACTTTATTTTGTCAATTTTCAAAGAGCTAGCACAAACCTTGTTTCATTTAGAGTTCCCAACACATCTATCTATATAGGAGAAAACAGAGTAAAACCTAAAAATTCAAACTCTTACTGGAAACGAACGCTTCAACCTAGAAGAGTGAAAATTGGGCAGCCAAGTGGACTTAGTGAACTGGTCATTACCACAGAGAATCATCAAGATTGGGTGAAAAAATGTTTGCCGAGATTTCAGAAAACCAGTACTTTTGGAAGCTTGGCACACCTTTCCAATGAAAGTGTATTTAGGCAGTCTCTAGTTAGGGCTGCTTCAGGAGGAAACAAACCATAGAGACAGAACCTAAAACTACTTTATTTTGTCAATTTTCAAAGATCTAGCACAAACCGTGTTTCATTTAGAGTTCCAAACACATCTATATATATAGGAGAAAACAGAGTGAAACATAAAATTCAAACTCTTACTGGAAACGAACGCTTCAACCTAGAAGAGTGAAAATTGGGGCAGCCAAGTTGACTTAGTGAACTGATCACTACCACAGAGAATCATCAAGATTGGGTGAAAAAATGTTTGCCGAGATTTCAGAAAACCAGTACTTTTGGACGCTTGGCACACCTTTCCAATGAAAGTGTATTTAGGCAGTCTCCAGATAGGGCTGCTTCAAGAGGCAACAAACATAGAGACAGAACCTAAAACTACTTTATTTTTTCAATTTTCAAAGATCTAGCACAAACCGTGTTTCATTTAGAGTTCCCAACACATGTATCTATATAGGAGAAAACAGAGTGAAACCTAAAAATTCAAACTCTTTCTGGAAACCAACGCTTCAACCTAATAGAGTGAAAATTGGGCAGCCAAGTGGACTTAGTGCACTGATCACTGCCACAGAGAATCATCAAGATTGGGTGAAAAAAAGGTTTGCCAAGATTTCAGAAAACCAGTACTTTTGGACGCTTGGCACACCTTTCCAATGAAAATGTCTTTAGGCAGTCTCTGCTTAGGGGTGCTTCAAGAGGAAACAAACCTTAGAGACAGAACTTAGAACTACTTTATTTTGTCAAATTTCAAAGAGCTAGCACAAACCGTGTTTCATTTACAGTTCCCAACACATCTATCTATATAGGAGAAAACAGAGTAATACCTAAAAATTCAAACTCTTACTGGAAACGAACGCTTCAACCTAGAAGAGTGAAAATTGGGCAGCCAAGTGGACGTAGTGAACTGATCAGTACCACAGAGATTCATCAAGATTGGGTGAAAAAATGTTTGCCGAGATTTCAGAAAACCAGTACTTTTGGACACTTGGCACACCTTTCCAATGAAAGTTTATTTAGGCAGTCTCTAGTTAGGGCTGCTTCAAGAGGAAACAAACCATAGACACAGAACCTAAAACTACTTTATTTTGTCAATTTTCAAAGATCTAGCACAAACCGTGTTTCATTTAGAGTTCCCAACACATCTATCTATATAGGAGAAAACGAAGTGAAACCTAAAAATTCAAACTCTTTCTGGAAACGAACGCTTCAACCTAGAAGAGTGAAAATTGGGCAGCCAAGGGGGCTTAGTGAACTGATCACTACCACAGAGAATCATCAAGATTGGGTGAAAAAATGTTTGCCGAGATTTCAGAAAACCAGTACTTTTGGACGCTTGGCACACCTTTCAAATGAAAGTGTATTTAGGCAGTCTCTAGGTAGGGCTGCTTCAAGAGGAAAAACACCATAGAGACAGAACCTAAAACTACTTTATTTTGTCAAATTTCAAAGAGCTAGCACAAACCGTGTCTCATTTAGAGTTCCAAACACATCTATCTATATAGGAGAAAACAGAGTGAAACCTAAAAATTCAAACTCTTATTGGAAACGAACGCTTCAACCTAGAGTGTGAAAATTGGGCAGCCAAGTGGGCTTAGTGAACTGATCATTACCACAATGTCTCATCAAGATTGGGTGAAAAAAGGTTTGCCGAGATTTCAGAAAACCAGTACTTTTGGACGCTTGGCACACCTTTCCAATAAAAATGTCTTTAGGCAGTCTCTGCTTAGGGCTGCTTCAAGAATAAACAAACCTTAGAGACAGAACTTAGAACTACTTTATTTTGTCAATTTTCAAAGAGCTAGCACAAACCGTGTTTCATTTAGAGTTCCCAACACATCTATCTATATAGGAGAAAACAGAGTGAAACTAAAAATTCAAACTCTTACTGGAAACGAACGCTTCAACCTAGAAGAGTGAAAATTGGGCAGCCAAGTGGACTTAGTGAACTGGTCATTACCACAGAGAATCATCAAGATTGGGTGAAAAAATGTTTGCCGAGATTTCAGAAAACCAGTACTTTTGGAAGCTTGGCACACCTTTTCAATGAAAGTGTATTTAGGCAGTCTCTAGTTGGGGCTGCTTCAATAGGAAACAAACCATAAAGACATAACCTAAAACTACTTTATTTTGTCAATTTTCAAAGATCTAGCACAAACCGTGTTTCATTTAGAGTTCCCAACACATCTATCTATATAGGAGAAAACAGAGTGAAACCTAAAAATTCAAACTCTTACTGGAAACGAACGCTTCAACCTAGAAGAGTGAAAATTGGGCAGCCAAGTTGACTTAGTGAACTGATCACTACCACAGAGAATCATCAAGATTGGGTGAAAAAATATTTGCCGAGATTTCAGAAAACCAGTACTTTTGGACGATTGGCACACCTTTCCAATGAAAGTGTATTTAGGCAGTCTCCACATAGGGCTGCTTCAAGAGGCAACAAACCATACAGACAGAAACTAAAACTACTTTATTTTGTCAATTTTCAAAGAGCTAGCACAAACCGTGTTTCATTTAGAGTTCCCAACACATCTATCTATATAGGAGAAAACAGAGTGAAACCTAAAAATTCAAACTCTTACTGGAAACGAACGCTTCAACCTAGAAGAGTGAAAATTGGGCAGCCAAGTGGGCTTAGTGAACTGATCATTACAACAATGTCTCATCAAGATTGGGTTGAAAAAAGGTTTGCCGAGATTTTCAGAAAACCAGTACTTTGGATGCTTGGCACAACTTTCCAATGAAAATGTCTTTAGGCAGTCTCTGCTTAGGGCTGCTTCAAGAGGAAACAAACCTTAGAGACAGAACTTAGAACTACTTTAGTTTGTCAATTTTCAAAGAGCTAGCAAAAACCGGGTTTCATTTAGAGTTCCAAACACATCTATCTATATAGGAGAAAACAGAGTAAAACCTAAAAATTCAAACTCTTACTGGAAACGAACGCTTCAACCTTGAAGAGTGAAAATTGGGCAGCCAAGTGGACTTAGTGAACTGGTCATTACCACAGAGAATCATCAAGATTGGGTGAAAAAATGTTTGCCGAGATTTCAGAAAACCAGTACTTTTGTACGCTTGGCACACCTTTCCAATGAAAATGTCTTTAGGCAGTCTCTAGTTAGGGCTGCTTCAATAGGAAACAAACCGTAGAGACAGAACCTAAAACTACTTTATTTGGTCAATTTTCAAAGATCTAGCACAAACCGTGTTTCATTTAGAGTTCCAAACACATCTATCTATATAGGAGAAAACAGAGTGAAACCTAAAAATTCATACTCTTACTGGAAACGAACGCTTCAACCTAGAAGAGTGAAAAATGAGCAGCCAAGTGGACATAGTGAACTGATCACTACCACAGAGAATCATCAAGATTGGGTGAACAAATATTGCCGAGATTTAAGAAAACCAGTACGGTTGGACACTTGGCACACCTTTCCAATGAAAGTGTATTTAGCAGTCTCTAGGTAGGGCTATTTCAAGAGGAAACAAACCATAGAGTCAGAACCTAAAACTACTTTATTTTGTCAAATTACAAAGAGCTAGCACAAACCGTGTTTCATTTAGAGTTCCAAACACATCTCTCTATATAGGAGAAAACAGAGTGAAACCTAAAAATTCAAACTCTTACTGGAAACGAATGCTTCAACCTAGAAGAGTGAAAATTGGGCAGCCAAGTGGTTTTAGTGAACTGATCATTAACACAGAGAATCATCAAGATTGGGTGAAAAAATGTTTGCCGAGATTACAGAAAACCAGTACTTTTGGAAGCTTGGCACACCTTTCCAATGAAAGTGTATTTAGGCAGTCTCTAGTTAGGGCTGCTTCAGGAGGAAACAAACCATAAGGACCAGAACCTAAAACTACTTTATTTTGTCAATTTTCAAAGATCTAGCACAAACCGTGTTTCATTTAGAGTTCCAAACACATCTATATATATAGGAGAAAACAGAGTGAAACATAAAATTCAAACTCTTACTGGAAACGAACGCTTCAACCTAGAAGAGTGAAAATTGGGCAAGCGCAAGTTGACTTAGTGAACTGATCACTACCACAGAGAATCATCAAGATTGGGTGAAAAAATGTTTGCCGAGATTTCAGAAAACCAGTACTTTGGACGCTTGGCACACCTTTCCCAATGAAAGTGTATTTAGGCAGTCTCCAGATAGGGCTGCTTCAAGAGGCAACAAACCATAGAGACAGAACCTAAAACTACTTTATTTTTTCAATTTTTCAAAGATCTAGCACAAACCGTGTTTCATTTAGAGTTCCCAACACATGTATCTATATAGGAGAAAACAGAGTGAAACCTAAAAATTCAAACTCTTTCTGGAAACCAACGCTTCAACCTAATAGAGTGAAAATTGGGCAGCCAAGTGGACTTAGTGCACTGATCACTACCACAGAGAATCATCAAGATTGGGTGAAAAAAAGGTTTGCCAAGATTTCAGAAAACCAGTACTTTTGGACGCTTGGCCACCTTTCCAATGAAATGTCTTTAGGCAGTCTCTGCTTAGGGGTGCTTCAAGAGGGAAACAAACCTTAGAGACAGAACTTAGAACTACTTTATTTTGTCAAATTTCAAAGAGCTAGCACAAACCGTGTTTCATTTACAGTTCCCAACACATCTATCTATATAGGAGAAAACAGAGTAATACCTAAAAATTCAAACTCTTACTGGAAACGAACGCTTCAACCTAGAAGAAGTGGAAAATTGGGACAG
>NW_027517815.1:0-39480 GCF_048772815.1 Callospermophilus lateralis | reverse complement strand
TGGTTTTGTTTAATCTCGGCAAATTTTTTTTCACCCAATCTTGATGATTCTCTGTGGTAATGATCAGTTCTCTAAGTCCACTCTGCTGCCCAATATTCACTCTTCTAGGATGAAGCGTTCGTTACCAGTAACAGTTTGAATTTTTAGGTTTTACTCTGTTTTCTCCCATATAGATAGATGTGTTTGGTACTCTAAATCAAACACGGTTTGTGCTAGCTCCTTAACACTTGACAAAATAAAGTAGTTCTAAGTTCTGTCTGTGTGGTTTGTTTCCTCTTGAAGTAGCCACAAGCAGAGACTGCGTAAGACACTTTCATTGAAAAGGTGTGCCAAGCTTCCAAAAATCTACTGGTTTTCTGGATAGTCGGCAAATATTTTTTCATCCGATCTTGATGATTCTCTGTGGTAATAATCAGTTCACTAAGTCCACTTAGCTGCCCTATATTCACTCTTTTAGAATAAAGCGTTCGTTTCCAGTAACAGTTTGAGTTTTTAGGTTTCACTCTATTTCTCCTATATAGATAGATGTTTTTGGAAGTCTAAATCAAACACGGTTTGTGCTAGCTCCCTGAAACTTGACAAAATAAAGTAGTTCTAAGTTCTGTCTTTGTGGTTTGTTTCTTCTTGAATTCCCCCAAGCAGAGACTGCCAAAACACACTTTCATTTCAAAGGTGTGCCAAGCTTCCAAAAAACTACTGGTTTTCTGAAATGTCGTCAAATTATTTTCACCCAATTTGGTGATTCTCTGTGGTAATGATCAGATCACTAAGTCCACTTAGCTGCCCAATTTTCACTCTTCTTGCTTGAAGCGTTCGTTTCCAGTACACGTAGAATTTTTAGGTTTCACTCTATTTCCTCTTATATAGATAGATGTGTTTGGAACTCTAATACCAAACACGGTTTGTGCTAGCTTTTGAAACTTGGCAAAATATAGTAGTTCTAAGTTCTCTCTTTGTGGTTTGTTTCTTCTTGAATTACCCCAAGCAGAGACTGCCGAAGGACACTTTCAATTCAAAGGTGTGCCCAGCTTCCAAAAAACTACTGGTTTTCTGAAATCTCGGCAAATTTTTCCCCCCAATCTTGATGATTCTCTGTGGTAATGATCAGTTCACTAAGTCCACTTGGCTGCCCAATTTTCACTCTTCTTGCTTGAAGCGTTCGTTTCCAGTAACACTTAGAGTTTTTAGGTTTCACTCTGTTTTCTCCTATATAGATAGATGTGTTTGGAAATCTAAATGAAACACGGTTTGTGCTCGCTTTTTGAAACTTCACCAAATAAAGTAGTTCTAAGTTCCGTCTCTATGGTTTGTTTCCTCTTGAAGTAGCCACAAGCAGAGACTGCGGAAGACACTTTCATTGGAAAGGTGCGGCATGCTTCCAAAAAAGTACTGGTTTTCTCAATAGTCGGCAAATATTTCTTCATCCAATCTTGATGATTCTGTGTGGTAATGATCAGTTCACTAAGTCCACCTAGCTGCCCAATTTTCACTCTTCTTGCTTGAAACGTTCGTTTCCAGTAACACGTAGAATTTTTAGGTTTCACTCTATTTCCTCCTATATAGATAGATGTGTTTGGAACTCTAATACAAACACGGTTTGTGCTAGCTTTTTGAAACTTGGCAAAATATAGTAGTTCTAAGTTCTCTCTTTGTGGTTTGTTTCTTCTTGAATTACCCCAAGCAGAGACTGCCGAAGGACACTTTCAATTCAAAGGTGTGCCCAGCTTCCAAAAAACTACTGGTTTTCTGAAATCTCGGCAAATTTTTTTCCCCCAATCTTGATGATTCTCTGTGGTAATGATCAGTTCACTAAGTCCACTTGGCTGCCCAATTTTCACTCTTCTTGCTTGAAGCGTTCGTTTCCAGTAACACGTAGAATTTTTAGGTTTCACTCTATTTCCTCCTATGTAGATAGATGTGTTTGGAACTCTAATACAAACATGGTTTGTGCTAGCCTTTTGAAACTTGACAAAATATAGTAGTTCTAAGTTCTGTCTTTGTGGTTTTATTCCTCTTGAATTACCTTAAGCAGAGACTGCCGCAAGACACTTTCATTTCAAAGGTGTGCCAAGCTTCCAAAAAACTACTGGTTTTCTGAAATCTCGGCAAATTTTTTTTCCCCCAATCTTGATGATTCTCTGTGGTAATGATCAGTTCAATAAGTCCACTTAGCTGCCCAATTTTCATTCTTATTGCTTGAAGCGTTCGTTTCCAGTTACACTTTGAATTTTTAGGTTTCACTCTCCTTCTATATAGATAGATGTGTTTGGAACTCTAAATCAAACACGGTTTGTGATAGCTTTTTGAAAACTTCACACAATAATGTAGTTCTAAGTTCTGTCTCTATGGTTTGTTTCCTCTTGAAGTAGCCAGAAGCTGAGACTGCGTAAAACACTTTCATTGGAAAGGTGTGCCAAGCTTCCAAAAAACTACTGGTTTCTGAATAGTCGGCAAATATTTTTTCATCCGATCTTGATGATTCTCTGTGGTAAAGATCAGTTCACTAAGTCCACTTCGCTGCCTAATTTTCACTCTTCTTGCTTGAATCATTCGTTTCCAGTAACACTTAGAATTTTTAGGTTTCACTCTATTTCCTCCTATATAGATAGATGATTTTGGATGTCTAAATCAAACACGGTTTGTGCTAGCTCCTGGAAATTTGACAAAATAAAGTAGTTCTAAGTTCTATCTCTATTTTTTGTTTCGTCTTGAAGTACCCCAACAGAGACTGCCGAAGACGCTTTCATTTCAAAGGTGTGCGAAGCTTTTAAAAACTACTGTTTTTTTGAAATCTCGGCAAATATTATTTCACCCAATCTAGATGATTCTCTGTGGTAATGATCAGTTCACTAAGTCCACTTAGCTGCCCAATTTTCACTCTTCTTGATTGAAGCGTTCGTTTCCAGTAACACTTAGAATTTTTACGTTTCACTCTATTTCTTCCTATATAGATAGATGTGTTTGGAAGTCTAAATCAAACACGGTTTGTGCTAGCTCCTTGAAACTTGACAAAATAAAGTAGTTCTAAGTTCTGTTTTTGTGGGTTTTATTCCTCTTGAATTACTTTAAGCAGAGACTGCCGAAAGACACTTTCATTTCAAAGGTGTGCCAAGCTTCCAAAAAACGACTGGTTTTGTTAATCTCGGCAAATTTTTTTTCACCCAATCTTGATGATTCTCTGTGGTAATGATCAGTTCTCTAAGTCCACTCTGCTGCCCAATATTCACTCTTCTAGGATGAAGCGTTCGTTACCAGTAACAGTTTGAATTTTTAGGTTTTACTCTGTTTTCTCCCATATAGATAGATGTGTTTGGTACTCTAAATCAAACACGGTTTGTGCTAGCTCCTTAACACTTGACAAAATAAAGTAGTTCTAAGTTCTGTCTGTGTGGTTTGTTTCCTCTTGAAGTAGCCACAAGCAGAGACTGCGTAAGACACTTTCATTGAAAAGGTGTGCCAAGCTTCCAAAAATCTACTGGTTTTCTGGATAGTCGGCAAATATTTTTTCATCCGATCTTGATGATTCTCTGTGGTAATAATCAGTTCACTAAGTCCACTTAGCTGCCCTATATTCACTCTTTTAGAATAAAGCGTTCGTTTCCAGTAACAGTTTGAGTTTTTAGGTTTCACTCTATTTCCTCCTATATAGATAGATGTTTTTGGAAGTCTAAATCAAACACGGTTTGTGCTAGCTCCCTGAAACTTGACAAAATAAAGTAGTTCTAAGTTCTGTCTTTGTGGTTTGTTTCTTCTTGAATTCCCCCAAGCAGAGACTGCCAAAACACACTTTCATTTCAAAGGTGTGCCAAGCTTCCAAAAAACTACTGGTTTTCTGAAATGTCGTCAAATTATTTTTCACCCAATTTGGTGATTCTCTGTGGTAATGATCAGATCACTAAGTCCACTTAGCTGCCCAATTTTCACTCTTCTTGCTTGAAGCGTTCGTTTCCAGTAACACGTAGAATTTTTAGGTTTCACTCTATTTCCTCTTATATAGATAGATGTGTTTGGAACTCTAATACAAACACGGTTTGTGCTAGCTTTTTGAAACTTGGCAAAATATAGTAGTTCTAAGTTCTCTCTTTGTGGTTTGTTTCTTCTTGAATTACCCCAAGCAGAGACTGCCGAAGGACACTTTCAATTCAAAGGTGTGCCCAGCTTCCAAAAAACTACTGGTTTTCTGAAATCTCGGCAAATTTTTTCCCCCAATCTTGATGATTCTCTGTGGTAATGATCAGTTCACTAAGTCCACTTGGCTGCCCAATTTTCACTCTTCTTGCTTGAAGCGTTCGTTTCCAGTAACACTTAGAGTTTTTAGGTTTCACTCTGTTTTCTCCTATATAGATAGATGTGTTTGGAAATCTAAATGAAACACGGTTTGTGCTCGCTTTTGAAACTTCACCAAATAAAGTAGTTCTAAGTTCCGTCTCTATGGTTTGTTTCCTCTTGAAGTAGCCACAAGCAGAGACTGCGGAAGACACTTTCATTGGAAAGGTGCGGCATGCTTCAAAAAAGTACTGGTTTTCTCAATAGTCGGCAAATATTTCTTCATCCAATCTTGATGATTCTGTGTGGTAATGATCAGTTCACTAAGTCCACCTAGCTGCCCAATTTTCACTCTTCTTGCTTGAAACGTTCGTTTCCAGTAACACGTAGAATTTTTAGGTTTCACTCTATTTCCTCCTATATAGATAGATGTGTTTGGAACTCTAATACAAACACGGTTTGTGCTAGCTTTTTGAAACTTGGCAAAATATAGTAGTTCTAAGTTCTCTCTTTGTGGTTTGTTTCTTCTTGAATTACCCCAAGCAGAGACTGCCGAAGGACACTTTCAATTCAAAGGTGTGCCCAGCTTCCAAAAAACTACTGGTTTTCTGAAATCTCGGCAAATTTTTTTCCCCCAATCTTGATGATTCTCTGTGGTAATGATCAGTTCACTAAGTCCACTTAGCTGCCCAATTTTCACTCTTCTTGCTTGAAGCGTTCGTTTCCAGTAACACGTAGAATTTTTAGGTTTCACTCTATTTCCTCCTATGTAGATAGATGTGTTTGGAACTCTAATACAAACATGGTTTGTGCTAGCCTTTTGAAACTTGACAAAATATAGTAGTTCTAAGTTCTGTCTTTGTGGTTTTATTCCTCTTGAATTACCTTAAGCAGAGACTGCCGCAAGACACTTTCATTTCAAAGGTGTGCCAAGCTTCCAAAAAACTACTGGTTTTCTGAAATCTCGGCAAATTTTTTTTCCCCCAATCTTGATGATTCTCTGTGGTAATGATCAGTTCAATAAGTCCACTTAGCTGCCCAATTTTCATTCTTATTGCTTGAAGCGTTCGTTTCCAGTTACACTTTGAATTTTTAGGTTTCACTCTCCTTCTATATAGATAGATGTGTTTGGAACTCTAAATCAAACACGGTTTGTGATAGCTTTTTGAAACTTCACACAATAATGTAGTTCTAAGTTCTGTCTCTATGGTTTGTTTCCTCTTGAAGTAGCCAGAAGCTGAGACTGCGTAAAACACTTTCATTGGAAAGGTGTGCCAAGCTTCCAAAAAACTACTGGTTTTCTGAATAGTCGGCAAATATTTTTTCATCCGATCTTGATGATTCTCTGTGGTAAAGATCAGTTCACTAAGTCCACTTCGCTGCCTAATTTTCACTCTTCTTGCTTGAATCATTCGTTTCCAGTAACACTTAGAATTTTTAGGTTTCACTCTATTTCCTCCTATATAGATAGATGATTTTGGATGTCTAAATCAAACACGGTTTGTGCTAGCTCCTGGAAATTTGACAAAATAAAGTAGTTCTAAGTTCTATCTCTATTTTTTGTTTCGTCTTGAAGTACCCCAACAGAGACTGCCGAAGGACGCTTTCATTTCAAAGGTGTGCGAAGCTTTTAAAAAACTACTGTTTTTTTGAAATCTCGGCAAATATTATTTCACCCAATCTAGATGATTCTCTGTGGTAATGATCAGTTCACTAAGTCCACTTAGCTGCCCAATTTTCACTCTTCTTGATTGAAGCGTTCGTTTCCAGTAACACTTAGAATTTTTACGTTTCACTCTATTTCTTCCTATATAGATAGATGTGTTTGGAAGTCTAAATCAAACACGGTTTGTGCTAGCTCCTTGAAACTTGACAAAATAAAGTAGTTCTAAGTTCTGTTTTTGTGGTTTTATTCCTCTTGAATTACTTTAAGCAGAGACTGCCGAAAGACACTTTCATTTCAAAGGTGTGCCAAGCTTCCAAAAAACGACTGGTTTTGTTAATCTCGGCAAATTTTTTTTCACCCAATCTTGATGATTCTCTGTGGTAATGATCAGTTCTCTAAGTCCACTCTGCTGCCCAATATTCACTCTTCTAGGATGAAGCGTTCGTTACCAGTAACAGTTTGAATTTTTAGGTTTTACTCTGTTTTCTCCCATATAGATAGATGTGTTTGGTACTCTAAATCAAACACGGTTTGTGCTAGCTCCTTAACACTTGACAAAATAAAGTAGTTCTAAGTTCTGTCTGTGTGGTTTGTTTCCTCTTGAAGTAGCCACAAGCAGAGACTGCGTAAGACACTTTCATTGAAAAGGTGTGCCAAGCTTCCAAAAATCTACTGGTTTTCTGGATAGTCGGCAAATATTTTTTCATCCGATCTTGATGATTCTCTGTGGTAATAATCAGTTCACTAAGTCCACTTAGCTGCCCTATATTCACTCTTTTAGAATAAAGCGTTCGTTTCCAGTAACAGTTTGAGTTTTTAGGTTTCACTCTATTTCCTCCTATATAGATAGATGTTTTTGGAAGTCTAAATCAAACACGGTTTGTGCTAGCTCCCTGAAACTTGACAAAATAAAGTAGTTCTAAGTTCTGTCTTTGTGGTTTGTTTCTTCTTGAATTCCCCCAAGCAGAGACTGCCAAAACACACTTTCATTTCAAAGGTGTGCCAAGCTTCCAAAAAACTACTGGTTTTCTGAAATGTCGTCAAATTATTTTTCACCCAATTTGGTGATTCTCTGTGGTAATGATCAGATCACTAAGTCCACTTAGCTGCCCAATTTTCACTCTTCTTGCTTGAAGCGTTCGTTTCCAGTAACACGTAGAATTTTTAGGTTTCACTCTATTTCCTCTTATATAGATAGATGTGTTTGGAACTCTAATACAAACACGGTTTGTGCTAGCTTTTTGAAACTTGGCAAAATATAGTAGTTCTAAGTTCTCTCTTTGTGGTTTGTTTCTTCTTGAATTACCCCAAGCAGAGACTGCCGAAGGACACTTTCAATTCAAAGGTGTGCCCAGCTTCCAAAAAACTACTGGTTTTCTGAAATCTCGGCAAATTTTTTCCCCCAATCTTGATGATTCTCTGTGGTAATGATCAGTTCACTAAGTCCACTTGGCTGCCCAATTTTCACTCTTCTTGCTTGAAGCGTTCGTTTCCAGTAACACTTAGAGTTTTTAGGTTTCACTCTGTTTTCTCCTATATAGATAGATGTGTTTGGAAATCTAAATGAAACACGGTTTGTGCTCGCTTTTTGAAACTTCACCAAATAAAGTAGTTCTAAGTTCCGTCTCTATGGTTTGTTTCCTCTTGAAGTAGCCACAAGCAGAGACTGCGGAAGACACTTTCATTGGAAAGGTGCGGCATGCTTCCAAAAAAGTACTGGTTTTCTCAATAGTCGGCAAATATTTCTTCATCCAATCTTGATGATTCTGTGTGGTAATGATCAGTTCACTAAGTCCACCTAGCTGCCCAATTTTCACTCTTCTTGCTTGAAACGTTCGTTTCCAGTAACACGTAGAATTTTTAGGTTTCACTCTATTTCCTCCTATATAGATAGATGTGTTTGGAACTCTAATACAAACACGGTTTGTGCTAGCTTTTTGAAACTTGGCAAAATATAGTAGTTCTAAGTTCTCTCTTTGTGGTTTGTTTCTTCTTGAATTACCCCAAGCAGAGACTGCCGAAGGACACTTTCAATTCAAAGGTGTGCCCAGCTTCCAAAAAACTACTGGTTTTCTGAAATCTCGGCAAATTTTTTTCCCCCAATCTTGATGATTCTCTGTGGTAATGATCAGTTCACTAAGTCCACTTAGCTGCCCAATTTTCACTCTTCTTGCTTGAAGCGTTCGTTTCCAGTAACACGTAGAATTTTTAGGTTTCACTCTATTTCCTCCTATGTAGATAGATGTGTTTGGAACTCTAATACAAACATGGTTTGTGCTAGCCTTTTGAAACTTGACAAAATATAGTAGTTCTAAGTTCTGTCTTTGTGGTTTTATTCCTCTTGAATTACCTTAAGCAGAGACTGCCGCAAGACACTTTCATTTCAAAGGTGTGCCAAGCTTCCAAAAAACTACTGGTTTTCTGAAATCTCGGCAAATTTTTTTTCCCCCAATCTTGATGATTCTCTGTGGTAATGATCAGTTCAATAAGTCCACTTAGCTGCCCAATTTTCATTCTTATTGCTTGAAGCGTTCGTTTCCAGTTACACTTTGAATTTTTAGGTTTCACTCTCCTTCTATATAGATAGATGTGTTTGGAACTCTAAATCAAACACGGTTTGTGATAGCTTTTTGAAACTTCACACAATAATGTAGTTCTAAGTTCTGTCTCTATGGTTTGTTTCCTCTTGAAGTAGCCAGAAGCTGAGACTGCGTAAAACACTTTCATTGGAAAGGTGTGCCAAGCTTCCAAAAAACTACTGGTTTTCTGAATAGTCGGCAAATATTTTTTCATCCGATCTTGATGATTCTCTGTGGTAAAGATCAGTTCACTAAGTCCACTTCGCTGCCTAATTTTCACTCTTCTTGCTTGAATCATTCGTTTCCAGTAACACTTAGAATTTTTAGGTTTCACTCTATTTCCTCCTATATAGATAGATGATTTTGGATGTCTAAATCAAACACGGTTTGTGCTAGCTCCTGGAAATTTGACAAAATAAAGTAGTTCTAAGTTCTATCTCTATTTTTTGTTTCGTCTTGAAGTACCCCAACAGAGACTGCCGAAGGACGCTTTCATTTCAAAGGTGTGCGAAGCTTTTAAAAAACTACTGTTTTTTTGAAATCTCGGCAAATATTATTTCACCCAATCTAGATGATTCTCTGTGGTAATGATCAGTTCACTAAGTCCACTTAGCTGCCCAATTTTCACTCTTCTTGATTGAAGCGTTCGTTTCCAGTAACACTTAGAATTTTTACGTTTCACTCTATTTCTTCCTATATAGATAGATGTGTTTGGAAGTCTAAATCAAACACGGTTTGTGCTAGCTCCTTGAAACTTGACAAAATAAAGTAGTTCTAAGTTCTGTTTTTGTGGTTTTATTCCTCTTGAATTACTTTAAGCAGAGACTGCCGAAAGACACTTTCATTTCAAAGGTGTGCCAAGCTTCCAAAAAACGACTGGTTTTGTTAATCTCGGCAAATTTTTTTTCACCCAATCTTGATGATTCTCTGTGGTAATGATCAGTTCTCTAAGTCCACTCTGCTGCCCAATATTCACTCTTCTAGGATGAAGCGTTCGTTACCAGTAACAGTTTGAATTTTTAGGTTTTACTCTGTTTTCTCCCATATAGATAGATGTGTTTGGTACTCTAAATCAAACACGGTTTGTGCTAGCTCCTTAACACTTGACAAAATAAAGTAGTTCTAAGTTCTGTCTGTGTGGTTTGTTTCCTCTTGAAGTAGCCACAAGCAGAGACTGCGTAAGACACTTTCATTGAAAAGGTGTGCCAAGCTTCCAAAAATCTACTGGTTTTCTGGATAGTCGGCAAATATTTTTTCATCCGATCTTGATGATTCTCTGTGGTAATAATCAGTTCACTAAGTCCACTTAGCTGCCCTATATTCACTCTTTTAGAATAAAGCGTTCGTTTCCAGTAACAGTTTGAGTTTTTAGGTTTCACTCTATTTCCTCCTATATAGATAGATGTTTTTGGAAGTCTAAATCAAACACGGTTTGTGCTAGCTCCCTGAAACTTGACAAAATAAAGTAGTTCTAAGTTCTGTCTTTGTGGTTTGTTTCTTCTTGAATTCCCCCAAGCAGAGACTGCCAAAACACACTTTCATTTCAAAGGTGTGCCAAGCTTCCAAAAAACTACTGGTTTTCTGAAATGTCGTCAAATTATTTTCACCCAATTTGGTGATTCTCTGTGGTAATGATCAGATCACTAAGTCCACTTAGCTGCCCAATTTTCACTCTTCTTGCTTGAAGCGTTCGTTTCCAGTAACACGTAGAATTTTTAGGTTTCACTCTATTTCCTCTTATATAGATAGATGTGTTTGGAACTCTAATACAAACACGGTTTGTGCTAGCTTTTTGAAACTTGGCAAAATATAGTAGTTCTAAGTTCTCTCTTTGTGGTTTGTTTCTTCTTGAATTACCCCAAGCAGAGACTGCCGAAGGACACTTTCAATTCAAAGGTGTGCCCAGCTTCCAAAAAACTACTGGTTTTCTGAAATCTCGGCAAATTTTTTCCCCCAATCTTGATGATTCTCTGTGGTAATGATCAGTTCACTAAGTCCACTTGGCTGCCCAATTTTCACTCTTCTTGCTTGAAGCGTTCGTTTCCAGTAACACTTAGAGTTTTTAGGTTTCACTCTGTTTTCTCCTATATAGATAGATGTGTTTGGAAATCTAAATGAAACACGGTTTGTGCTCGCTTTTTGAAACTTCACCAAATAAAGTAGTTCTAAGTTCCGTCTCTATGGTTTGTTTCCTCTTGAAGTAGCCACAAGCAGAGACTGCGGAAGACACTTTCATTGGAAAGGTGCGGCATGCTTCCAAAAAAGTACTGGTTTTCTCAATAGTCGGCAAATATTTCTTCATCCAATCTTGATGATTCTGTGTGGTAATGATCAGTTCACTAAGTCCACCTAGCTGCCCAATTTTCACTCTTCTTGCTTGAAACGTTCGTTTCCAGTAACACGTAGAATTTTTAGGTTTCACTCTATTTCCTCCTATATAGATAGATGTGTTTGGAACTCTAATACAAACACGGTTTGTGCTAGCTTTTTGAAACTTGGCAAAATATAGTAGTTCTAAGTTCTCTCTTTGTGGTTTGTTTCTTCTTGAATTACCCCAAGCAGAGACTGCCGAAGGACACTTTCAATTCAAAGGTGTGCCCAGCTTCCAAAAAACTACTGGTTTTCTGAAATCTCGGCAAATTTTTCCCCCAATCTTGATGATTCTCTGTGGTAATGATCAGTTCACTAAGTCCACTTGGCTGCCCAATTTTCACTCTTCTTGCTTGAAGCGTTCGTTTCCAGTAACACGTAGAATTTTTAGGTTTCACTCTATTTCCTCCTATGTAGATAGATGTGTTTGGAACTCTAATACAAACATGGTTTGTGCTAGCCTTTTGAAACTTGACAAAATATAGTAGTTCTAAGTTCTGTCTTTGTGGTTTTATTCCTCTTGAATTACCTTAAGCAGAGACTGCCGCAAGACACTTTCATTTCAAAGGTGTGCCAAGCTTCCAAAAAACTACTGGTTTTCTGAAATCTCGGCAAATTTTTTTTCCCCCAATCTTGATGATTCTCTGTGGTAATGATCAGTTCAATAAGTCCACTTAGCTGCCCAATTTTCATTCTTATTGCTTGAAGCGTTCGTTTCCAGTTACACTTTGAATTTTTAGGTTTCACTCTCCTTCTATATAGATAGATGTGTTTGGAACTCTAAATCAAACACGGTTTGTGATAGCTTTTTGAAACTTCACACAATAATGTAGTTCTAAGTTCTGTCTCTATGGTTTGTTTCCTCTTGAAGTAGCCAGAAGCTGAGACTGCGTAAAACACTTTCATTGGAAAGGTGTGCCAAGCTTCCAAAAAACTACTGGTTTTCTGAATAGTCGGCAAATATTTTTTCATCCGATCTTGATGATTCTCTGTGGTAAAGATCAGTTCACTAAGTCCACTTCGCTGCCTAATTTTCACTCTTCTTGCTTGAATCATTCGTTTCCAGTAACACTTAGAATTTTTAGGTTTCACTCTATTTCCTCCTATATAGATAGATGATTTTGGATGTCTAAATCAAACACGGTTTGTGCTAGCTCCTGGAAATTTGACAAAATAAAGTAGTTCTAAGTTCTATCTCTATTTTTTGTTTCGTCTTGAAGTACCCCAACAGAGACTGCCGAAGGACGCTTTCATTTCAAAGGTGTGCGAAGCTTTTAAAAAACTACTGTTTTTTTGAAATCTCGGCAAATATTATTTCACCCAATCTAGATGATTCTCTGTGGTAATGATCAGTTCACTAAGTCCACTTAGCTGCCCAATTTTCACTCTTCTTGATTGAAGCGTTCGTTTCCAGTAACACTTAGAATTTTTACGTTTCACTCTATTTCTTCCTATATAGATAGATGTGTTTGGAAGTCTAAATCAAACACGGTTTGTGCTAGCTCCTTGAAACTTGACAAAATAAAGTAGTTCTAAGTTCTGTTTTTGTGGTTTTATTCCTCTTGAATTACTTTAAGCAGAGACTGCCGAAAGACACTTTCATTTCAAAGGTGTGCCAAGCTTCCAAAAAACGACTGGTTTTGTTAATCTCGGCAAATTTTTTTTCACCCAATCTTGATGATTCTCTGTGGTAATGATCAGTTCTCTAAGTCCACTCTGCTGCCCAATATTCACTCTTCTAGGATGAAGCGTTCGTTACCAGTAACAGTTTGAATTTTTAGGTTTTACTCTGTTTTCTCCCATATAGATAGATGTGTTTGGTACTCTAAATCAAACACGGTTTGTGCTAGCTCCTTAACACTTGACAAAATAAAGTAGTTCTAAGTTCTGTCTGTGTGGTTTGTTTCCTCTTGAAGTAGCCACAAGCAGAGACTGCGTAAGACACTTTCATTGAAAAGGTGTGCCAAGCTTCCAAAAATCTACTGGTTTTCTGAATAGTCGGCAAATATTTTTTCATCCGATCTTGATGATTCTCTGTGGTAATAATCAGTTCACTAAGTCCACTTAGCTGCCCTATATTCACTCTTTTAGAATAAAGCGTTCGTTTCCAGTAACAGTTTGAGTTTTTAGGTTTCACTCTATTTCCTCCTATATAGATAGATGTTTTTGGAAGTCTAAATCAAACACGGTTTGTGCTAGCTCCCTGAAACTTGACAAAATAAAGTAGTTCTAAGTTCTGTCTTTGTGGTTTGTTTCTTCTTGAATTCCCCCAAGCAGAGACTGCCAAAACACACTTTCATTTCAAAGGTGTGCCAAGCTTCCAAAAAACTACTGGTTTTCTGAAATGTCGTCAAATTATTTTTCACCCAATTTGGTGATTCTCTGTGGTAATGATCAGATCACTAAGTCCACTTAGCTGCCCAATTTTCACTCTTCTTGCTTGAAGCGTTCGTTTCCAGTAACACGTAGAATTTTTAGGTTTCACTCTATTTCCTCTTATATAGATAGATGTGTTTGGAACTCTAATACAAACACGGTTTGTGCTAGCTTTTTGAAACTTGGCAAAATATAGTAGTTCTAAGTTCTCTCTTTGTGGTTTGTTTCTTCTTGAATTACCCCAAGCAGAGACTGCCGAAGGACACTTTCAATTCAAAGGTGTGCCCAGCTTCCAAAAAACTACTGGTTTTCTGAAATCTCGGCAAATTTTTCCCCCAATCTTGATGATTCTCTGTGGTAATGATCAGTTCACTAAGTCCACTTGGCTGCCCAATTTTCACTCTTCTTGCTTGAAGCGTTCGTTTCCAGTAACACTTAGAGTTTTTAGGTTTCACTCTGTTTTCTCCTATATAGATAGATGTGTTTGGAAATCTAAATGAAACACGGTTTGTGCTCGCTTTTTGAAACTTCACCAAATAAAGTAGTTCTAAGTTCCGTCTCTATGGTTTGTTTCCTCTTGAAGTAGCCACAAGCAGAGACTGCGGAAGACACTTTCATTGGAAAGGTGCGGCATGCTTCCAAAAAAGTACTGGTTTTCTCAATAGTCGGCAAATATTTCTTCATCCAATCTTGATGATTCTGTGTGGTAATGATCAGTTCACTAAGTCCACCTAGCTGCCCAATTTTCACTCTTCTTGCTTGAAACGTTCGTTTCCAGTAACACGTAGAATTTTTAGGTTTCACTCTATTTCCTCCTATGTAGATAGATGTGTTTGGAACTCTAATACAAACACGGTTTGTGCTAGCTTTTTGAAACTTGGCAAAATATAGTAGTTCTAAGTTCGCTCTTTGTGGTTTGTTTCTTCTTGAATTACCCCAAGCAGAGACTGCCGAAGGACACTTTCAATTCAAAGGTGTGCCCAGCTTCCAAAAAACTACTGGTTTTCTGAAATCTCGGCAAATTTTTTCCCCCAATCTTGATGATTCTCTGTGGTAATGATCAGTTCACTAAGTCCACTTGGCTGCCCAATTTTCACTCTTCTTGCTTGAAGCGTTCGTTTCCAGTAACACGTAGAATTTTTAGGTTTCACTCTATTTCCTCCTATGTAGATAGATGTGTTTGGAACTCTAATACAAACATGGTTTGTGCTAGCCTTTTGAAACTTGACAAAATATAGTAGTTCTAAGTTCTGTCTTTGTGGTTTTATTCCTCTTGAATTACCTTAAGCAGAGACTGCCGCAAGACACTTTCATTTCAAAGGTGTGCCAAGCTTCCAAAAAACTACTGGTTTTCTGAAATCTCGGCAAATTTTTTTTCCCCCAATCTTGATGATTCTCTGTGGTAATGATCAGTTCAATAAGTCCACTTAGCTGCCCAATTTTCATTCTTATTGCTTGAAGCGTTCGTTTCCAGTTACACTTTGAATTTTTAGGTTTCACTCTCCTTCTATATAGATAGATGTGTTTGGAACTCTAAATCAAACACGGTTTGTGATAGCTTTTTGAAACTTCACACAATAATGTAGTTCTAAGTTCTGTCTCTATGGTGTGTTTCCTCTTGAAGTAGCCAGAAGCTGAGACTGCGTAAAACACTTTCATTGGAAAGGTGTGCCAAGCTTCCAAAAAACTACTGGTTTTCTGAATAGTCGGCAAATATTTTTTCATGCGATCTTGATGATTCTCTGTGGTAAAGATCAGTTCACTAAGTCCACTTCGCTGCCTAATTTTCACTCTTCTTGCTTGAATCATTCGTTTCCAGTAACACTTAGAATTTTTAGGTTTCACTCTATTTCCTCCTATATAGATAGATGATTTTGGATGTCTAAATCAAACACGGTTTGTGCTAGCTCCTGGAAATTTGACAAAATAAAGTAGTTCTAAGTTCTATCTCTATTTTTTGTTTCGTCTTGAAGTACCCCAACAGAGACTGCCGAAGGACGCTTTCATTTCAAAGGTGTGCGAAGCTTTTAAAAAACTACTGTTTTTTTGAAATCTCGGCAAATATTATTTCACCCAATCTAGATGATTCTCTGTGGTAATGATCAGTTCACTAAGTCCACTTGGCTGCCCAATTTTCACTCTTCTTGCTTGAAGCGTTCGTTTCCAGTAACACGTAGAATTTTTAGGTTTCACTCTATTTCCTCCTATGTAGATAGATGTGTTTGGAACTCTAATACAAACATGGTTTGTGCTAGCCTTTTGAAACTTGACAAAATATAGTAGTTCTAAGTTCTGTCTTTGTGGTTTTATTCCTCTTGAATTACCTTAAGCAGAGACTGCCGCAAGACACTTTCATTTCAAAGGTGTGCCAAGCTTCCAAAAAACTACTGGTTTTCTGAAATCTCGGCAAATTTTTTTTCCCCCAATCTTGATGATTCTCTGTGGTAATGATCAGTTCAATAAGTCCACTTAGCTGCCCAATTTTCATTCTTATTGCTTGAAGCGTTCGTTTCCAGTTACACTTTGAATTTTTAGGTTTCACTCTCCTTCTATATAGATAGATGTGTTTGGAACTCTAAATCAAACACGGTTTGTGATAGCTTTTTGAAACTTCACACAATAATGTAGTTCTAAGTTCTGTCTCTATGGTTTGTTTCCTCTTGAAGTAGCCAGAAGCTGAGACTGCGTAAAACACTTTCATTGGAAAGGTGTGCCAAGCTTCCAAAAAACTACTGGTTTTCTGAATAGTCGGCAAATATTTTTTCATCCGATCTTGATGATTCTCTGTGGTAAAGATCAGTTCACTAAGTCCACTTCGCTGCCTAATTTTCACTCTTCTTGCTTGAATCATTCGTTTCCAGTAACACTTAGAATTTTTAGGTTTCACTCTATTTCCTCCTATATAGATAGATGATTTTGGATGTCTAAATCAAACACGGTTTGTGCTAGCTCCTGGAAATTTGACAAAATAAAGTAGTTCTAAGTTCTATCTCTATTTTTTGTTTCGTCTTGAAGTACCCCAACAGAGACTGCCGAAGGACGCTTTCATTTCAAAGGTGTGCGAAGCTTTTAAAAAACTACTGTTTTTTTGAAATCTCGGCAAATATTATTTCACCCAATCTAGATGATTCTCTGTGGTAATGATCAGTTCACTAAGTCCACTTAGCTGCCCAATTTTCACTCTTCTTGATTGAAGCGTTCGTTTCCAGTAACACTTAGAATTTTTACGTTTCACTCTATTTCTTCCTATATAGATAGATGTGTTTGGAAGTCTAAATCAAACACGGTTTGTGCTAGCTCCTTGAAACTTGACAAAATAAAGTAGTTCTAAGTTCTGTTTTTGTGGTTTTATTCCTCTTGAATTACTTTAAGCAGAGACTGCCGAAAGACACTTTCATTTCAAAGGTGTGCCAAGCTTCCAAAAAACGACTGGTTTTGTTAATCTCGGCAAATTTTTTTTCACCCAATCTTGATGATTCTCTGTGGTAATGATCAGTTCTCTAAGTCCACTCTGCTGCCCAATATTCACTCTTCTAGGATGAAGCGTTCGTTACCAGTAACAGTTTGAATTTTTAGGTTTTACTCTGTTTTCTCCCATATAGATAGATGTGTTTGGTACTCTAAATCAAACACGGTTTGTGCTAGCTCCTTAACACTTGACAAAATAAAGTAGTTCTAAGTTCTGTCTGTGTGGTTTGTTTCCTCTTGAAGTAGCCACAAGCAGAGACTGCGTAAGACACTTTCATTGAAAAGGTGTGCCAAGCTTCCAAAAATCTACTGGTTTTCTGAATAGTCGGCAAATATTTTTTCATCCGATCTTGATGATTCTCTGTGGTAATAATCAGTTCACTAAGTCCACTTAGCTGCCCTATATTCACTCTTTTAGAATAAAGCGTTCGTTTCCAGTAACAGTTTGAGTTTTTAGGTTTCACTCTATTTCCTCCTATATAGATAGATGTTTTTGGAAGTCTAAATCAAACACGGTTTGTGCTAGCTCCCTGAAACTTGACAAAATAAAGTAGTTCTAAGTTCTGTCTTTGTGGTTTGTTTCTTCTTGAATTCCCCCAAGCAGAGACTGCCAAAACACACTTTCATTTCAAAGGTGTGCCAAGCTTCCAAAAAACTACTGGTTTTCTGAAATGTCGTCAAATTATTTTTCACCCAATTTGGTGATTCTCTGTGGTAATGATCAGATCACTAAGTCCACTTAGCTGCCCAATTTTCACTCTTCTTGCTTGAAGCGTTCGTTTCCAGTAACACGTAGAATTTTTAGGTTTCACTCTATTTCCTCTTATACAGATAGATGTGTTTGGAACTCTAATACAAACACGGTTTGTGCTAGCTTTTTGAAACTTGGCAAAATATAGTAGTTCTAAGTTCTCTCTTTGTGGTTTGTTTCTTCTTGAATTACCCCAAGCAGAGACTGCCGAAGGACACTTTCAATTCAAAGGTGTGCCCAGCTTCCAAAAAACTACTGGTTTTCTGAAATCTCGGCAAATTTTTTTCCCCCAATCTTGATGATTCTCTGTGGTAATGATCAGTTCACTAAGTCCACTTGGCTGCCCAATTTTCACTCTTCTTGCTTGAAGTGTTCGTTTCCAGTAACACGTAGAATTTTTAGGTTTCACTCGATTTCCTCTTATATAGATAGATGTGTTTGGAACTCTAATACAAACATGGTTTGTGCTAGCCTTTTGAAACTTGACAAAATATAGTAGTTCTAAGTTCTGTCTTTGTGGTTTTATTCCTCTTGAATTACCTTAAGCAGAGACTGCCGCAAGACACTTTCATTTCAAAGGTGTGCCAAGCTTCCAAAAAACTACTGGTTTTCTGAAATCTCGGCAAATTTTTTTTCCCCCAATCTTGATGATTCTCTGTGGTAATGATCAGTTCAATAAGTCCACTTAGCTGCCCAATTTTCATTCTTATTGCTTGAAGCGTTCGTTTCCAGTAACACTTTGAATTTTTAGGTTTCACTCTCCTTCTATATAGATAGATGTGTTTGGAACTCTAAATCAAACACGGTTTGTGATAGCTTTTTGAAACTTCACACAATAATGTAGTTCTAAGTTCTGTCTCTATGGTGTGTTTCCTCTTGAAGTAGCCAGAAGCTGAGACTGCGTAAAACACTTTCATTGGAAAGGTGTGCCAAGCTTCCAAAAAACTACTGGTTTTCTGAATAGTCGGCAAATATTTTTTCATCCGATCTTGATGATTCTCTGTGGTAAAGATCAGTTCACTAAGTCCACTTCGCTGCCTAATTTTCACTCTTCTTGCTTGAATCATTCGTTTCCAGTAACACTTAGAATTTTTAGGTTTCACTCTATTTCCTCCTATATACATAGATGTTTTTGGATGTCTAAATCAAACACGGTTTGTGCTAGCTCCTGGAAATTTGACAAAATAAAGTAGTTCTAAGTTCTATCTCTATGGTTTGTTTCGTCTTGAAGTACCCCAACAGAGACTGCCGAAGGACGCTTTCTTTTCAAAGGTGTGCGAAGCTTTTAAAAAACTACTGTTTTTTTGAAATCTCGGCAAATATTATTTCACCCAATCTAGATGATTCTCTGTGGTAATGATCAGTTCACTAAGTCCACTTAGCTGCCCAATTTTCACTCTTCTTGATTGAAGCGTTCGTTTCCAGTAACACTTAGAATTTTTACGTTTCACTCTATTTCTTCCTATATAGATAGATGTGTTTGGAAGTCTAAATCAAACACGGTTTGTGCTAGCTCCTTGAAACTTGACAAAATAAAGTAGTTCTAAGTTCTGTTTTTGTGGTTTTATTCCTCTTGAATTACCTTAAGCAGAGACTGCCGAAAGACACTTTCATTTCAAAGGTGTGCCAAGCTTCCAAAAAACGACTGGTTTTGTTAATCTCGGCAAATTTTTTTTCACCCAATCTTGATGATTCTCTGTGGTAATGATCAGTTCTCTAAGTCCACTCTGCTGCCCAATATTCACTCTTCTAGGATGAAGCGTTCGTTACCAGTAACAGTTTGAATTTTTAGGTTTTACTCTGTTTTCTCCCATATAGATAGATGTGTTTGGTACTCTAAATCAAACACGGTTTGTGCTAGCTCCTTAACACTTGACAAAATAAAGTAGTTCTAAGTTCTGTCTGTGTGGTTTCTTTCCTCTTGAAGTAGCCACAAGCAGAGACTGCGTAAGACACTTTCATTGGAAAGGTGTGCCAAGCTTCCAAAAATCTACTGGTTTTCTGAATAGTCGGCAAATATTTTTTCATCCGATCTTGATGATTCTCTGTGGTAATAATCAGTTCACTAAGTCCACTTAGCTGCCCTATATTCACTCTTTTAGAATAAAGCGTTCGTTTCCAGTAACAGTTTGAGTTTTTAGGTTTCACTCTATTTCCTCCTATATAGATAGATGTTTTTGGAAGTCTAAATCAAACACGGTTTGTGCTAGCTCCCTGAAACTTGACAAAATAAAGTAGTTCTAAGTTCTGTCTTTGTGGTTTGTTTCTTCTTGAATTCCCCCAAGCAGAGACTGCCAAAACACACTTTCATTTCAAAGGTGTGCCAAGCTTCCAAAAAACTACTGGTTTTCTGAAATGTCGTCAAATTATTTTTCACCCAATTTGGTGATTCTCTGTGGTAATGATCAGATCACTAAGTCCACTTAGCTGCCCAATTTTCACTCTTCTTGCTTGAAGCGTTCGTTTCCAGTAACACGTAGAATTTTTAGGTTTCACTCTATTTCCTCTTATATAGATAGATGTGTTTGGAACTCTAATACAAACACGGTTTGTGCTAGCTTTTTGAAACTTGGCAAAATATAGTAGTTCTAAGTTCTCTCTTTGTGGTTTGTTTCTTCTTGAATTACCCCAAGCAGAGACTGCCGAAGGACACTTTCAATTCAAAGGTGTGCCCAGCTTCCAAAAAACTACTGGTTTTCTGAAATCTCGGCAAATTTTTTTCCCCCAATCTTGATGATTCTCTGTGGTAATGATCAGTTCACTAAGTCCACTTGGCTGCCCAATTTTCACTCTTCTTGCTTGAAGCGTTCGTTTCCAGTAACACGTAGAATTTTTAGGTTTCACTCTATTTCCTCCTATGTAGATAGATGTGTTTGGAACTCTAATACAAACATGGTTTGTGCTAGCCTTTTGAAACTTGACAAAATATAGTAGTTCTAAGTTCTGTCTTTGTGGTTTTATTCCTCTTGAATTACCTTAAGCAGAGACTGCCGCAAGACACTTTCATTTCAAAGGTGTGCCAAGCTTCCAAAAAACTACTGGTTTTCTGAAATCTCGGCAAATTTTTTTTCCCCCAATCTTGATGATTCTCTGTGGTAATGATCAGTTCAATAAGTCCACTTAGCTGCCCAATTTTCATTCTTATTGCTTGAAGCGTTCGTTTCCAGTTACACTTTGAATTTTTAGGTTTCACTCTCCTTCTATATAGATAGATGTGTTTGGAACTCTAAATCAAACACGGTTTGTGATAGCTTTTTGAAACTTCACACAATAATGTAGTTCTAAGTTCTGTCTCTATGGTTTGTTTCCTCTTGAAGTAGCCAGAAGCTGAGACTGCGTAAAACACTTTCATTGGAAAGGTGTGCCAAGCTTCCAAAAAACTACTGGTTTTCTGAATAGTCGGCAAATATTTTTTCATCCGATCTTGATGATTCTCTGTGGTAAAGATCAGTTCACTAAGTCCACTTCGCTGCCTAATTTTCACTCTTCTTGCTTGAATCATTCGTTTCCAGTAACACTTAGAATTTTTAGGTTTCACTCTATTTCCTCCTATATAGATAGATGATTTCGGATGTCTAAATCAAACACGGTTTGTGCTAGCTCCTGGAAATTTGACAAAATAAAGTAGTTCTAAGTTCTATCTCTATTTTTTGTTTCGTCTTGAAGTACCCCAACAGAGACTGCCGAAGGACGCTTTCATTTCAAAGGTGTGCGAAGCTTTTAAAAAACTACTGTTTTTTTGAAATCTCGGCAAATATTATTTCACCCAATCTAGATGATTCTCTGTGGTAATGATCAGTTCACTAAGTCCACTTAGCTGCCCAATTTTCACTCTTCTTGATTGAAGCGTTCGTTTCCAGTAACACTTAGAATTTTTACGTTTCACTCTATTTCTTCCTATATAGATAGATGTGTTTGGAAGTCTAAATCAAACACGGTTTGTGCTAGCTCCTTGAAACTTGACAAAATAAAGTAGTTCTAAGTTCTGTTTTTGTGGTTTTATTCCTCTTGAATTACTTTAAGCAGAGACTGCCGAAAGACACTTTCATTTCAAAGGTGTGCCAAGCTTCCAAAAAACGACTGGTTTTGTTAATCTCGGCAAATTTTTTTTCACCCAATCTTGATGATTCTCTGTGGTAATGATCAGTTGTCTAAGTCCACTCTGCTGCCCAATATTCACTCTTCTAGGATGAAGCGTTCGTTACCAGTAACAGTTTGAATTTTTAGGTTTTACTCTGTTTTCTCCCATATAGATAGATGTGTTTGGTACTCTAAATCAAACACGGTTTGTGCTAGCTCCTTAACACTTGACAAAATAAAGTAGTTCTAAGTTCTGTCTGTGTGGTTTGTTTCCTCTTGAAGTAGCCACAAGCAGAGACTGCGTAAGACACTTTCATTGAAAAGGTGTGCCAAGCTTCCAAAAATCTACTGGTTTTCTGGATAGTCGGCAAATATTTTTTCATCCGATCTTGATGATTCTCTGTGGTAATAATCAGTTCACTAAGTCCACTTAGCTGCCCTATATTCACTCTTTTAGAATAAAGCGTTCGTTTCCAGTAACAGTTTGAGTTTTTAGGTTTCACTCTATTTCCTCCTATATAGATAGATGTTTTTGGAAGTCTAAATCAAACACGGTTTGTGCTAGCTCCCTGAAACTTGACAAAATAAAGTAGTTCTAAGTTCTGTCTTTGTGGTTTGTTTCTTCTTGAATTCCCCCAAGCAGAGACTGCCAAAACACACTTTCATTTCAAAGGTGTGCCAAGCTTCCAAAAAACTACTGGTTTTCTGAAATGTCGTCAAATTATTTTTCACCCAATTTGGTGATTCTCTGTGGTAATGATCAGATCACTAAGTCCACTTAGCTGCCCAATTTTCACTCTTCTTGCTTGAAGCGTTCGTTTCCAGTAACACGTAGAATTTTTAGGTTTCACTCTATTTCCTCTTATACAGATAGATGTGTTTGGAACTCTAATACAAACACGGTTTGTGCTAGCTTTTTGAAACTTGGCAAAATATAGTAGTTCTAAGTTCTCTCTTTGTGGTTTGTTTCTTCTTGAATTACCCCAAGCAGAGACTGCCGAAGGACACTTTCAATTCAAAGGTGTGCCCAGCTTCCAAAAAACTACTGGTTTTCTGAAATCTCGGCAAATTTTTTTCCCCCAATCTTGATGATTCTCTGTGGTAATGATCAGTTCACTAAGTCCACTTGGCTGCCCAATTTTCACTCTTCTTGCTTGAAGTGTTCGTTTCCAGTAACACGTAGAATTTTTAGGTTTCACTCGATTTCCTCTTATATAGATAGATGTGTTTGGAACTCTAATACAAACATGGTTTGTGCTAGCCTTTTGAAACTTGACAAAATATAGTAGTTCTAAGTTCTGTCTTTGTGGTTTTATTCCTCTTGAATTACCTTAAGCAGAGACTGCCGCAAGACACTTTCATTTCAAAGGTGTGCCAAGCTTCCAAAAAACTACTGGTTTTCTGAAATCTCGGCAAATTTTTTTTCCCCCAATCTTGATGATTCTCTGTGGTAATGATCAGTTCAATAAGTCCACTTAGCTGCCCAATTTTCATTCTTATTGCTTGAAGCGTTCGTTTCCAGTAACACTTTGAATTTTTAGGTTTCACTCTCCTTCTATATAGATAGATGTGTTTGGAACTCTAAATCAAACACGGTTTGTGATAGCTTTTTGAAACTTCACACAATAATGTAGTTCTAAGTTCTGTCTCTATGGTGTGTTTCCTCTTGAAGTAGCCAGAAGCTGAGACTGCGTAAAACACTTTCATTGGAAAGGTGTGCCAAGCTTCCAAAAAACTACTGGTTTTCTGAATAGTCGGCAAATATTTTTTCATCCGATCTTGATGATTCTCTGTGGTAAAGATCAGTTCACTAAGTCCACTTCGCTGCCTAATTTTCACTCTTCTTGCTTGAATCATTCGTTTCCAGTAACACTTAGAATTTTTAGGTTTCACTCTATTTCCTCCTATATACATAGATGTTTTTGGATGTCTAAATCAAACACGGTTTGTGCTAGCTCCTGGAAATTTGACAAAATAAAGTAGTTCTAAGTTCTATCTCTATGGTTTGTTTCGTCTTGAAGTACCCCAACAGAGACTGCCGAAGGACGCTTTCATTTCAAAGGTGTGCGAAGCTTTTAAAAAACTACTGTTTTTTTGAAATCTCGGCAAATATTATTTCACCCAATCTAGATGATTCTCTGTGGTAATGATCAGTTCACTAAGTCCACTTAGCTGCCCAATTTTCACTCTTCTTGATTGAAGCGTTCGTTTCCAGTAACACTTAGAATTTTTACGTTTCACTCTATTTCTTCCTATATAGATAGATGTGTTTGGAAGTCTAAATCAAACACGGTTTGTGCTAGCTCCTTGAAACTTGACAAAATAAAGTAGTTCTAAGTTCTGTTTTTGTGGTTTTATTCCTCTTGAATTACCTTAAGCAGAGACTGCCGAAAGACACTTTCATTTCAAAGGTGTGCCAAGCTTCCAAAAAACGACTGGTTTTGTTAATCTCGGCAAATTTTTTTTCACCCAATCTTGATGATTCTCTGTGGTAATGATCAGTTCTCTAAGTCCACTCTGCTGCCCAATATTCACTCTTCTAGGATGAAGCGTTCGTTACCAGTAACAGTTTGAATTTTTAGGTTTTACTCTGTTTTCTCCCATATAGATAGATGTGTTTGGTACTCTAAATCAAACACGGTTTGTGCTAGCTCCTTAACACTTGACAAAATAAAGTAGTTCTAAGTTCTGTCTGTGTGGTTTGTTTCCTCTTGAAGTAGCCACAAGCAGAGACTGCGTAAGACACTTTCATTGGAAAGGTGTGCCAAGCTTCCAAAAATCTACTGGTTTTCTGAATAGTCGGCAAATATTTTTTCATCCGATCTTGATGATTCTCTGTGGTAATAATCAGTTCACTAAGTCCACTTAGCTGCCCTATATTCACTCTTTTAGAATAAAGCGTTCGTTTCCAGTAACAGTTTGAGTTTTTAGGTTTCACTCTATTTCCTCCTATATAGATAGATGTTTTTGGAAGTCTAAATCAAACACGGTTTGTGCTAGCTCCCTGAAACTTGACAAAATAAAGTAGTTCTAAGTTCTGTCTTTGTGGTTTGTTTCTTCTTGAATTCCCCCAAGCAGAGACTGCCAAAACACACTTTCATTTCAAAGGTGTGCCAAGCTTCCAAAAAACTACTGGTTTTCTGAAATGTCGTCAAATTATTTTTCACCCAATTTGGTGATTCTCTGTGGTAATGATCAGATCACTAAGTCCACTTAGCTGCCCAATTTTCACTCTTCTTGCTTGAAGCGTTCGTTTCCAGTAACACGTAGAATTTTTAGGTTTCACTCTATTTCCTCTTATATAGATAGATGTGTTTGGAACTCTAATACAAACACGGTTTGTGCTAGCTTTTTGAAACTTGGCAAAATATAGTAGTTCTAAGTTCTCTCTTTGTGGTTTGTTTCTTCTTGAATTACCCCAAGCAGAGACTGCCGAAGGACACTTTCAATTCAAAGGTGTGCCCAGCTTCCAAAAAACTACTGGTTTTCTGAAATCTCGGCAAATTTTTTTCCCCCAATCTTGATGATTCTCTGTGGTAATGATCAGTTCACTAAGTCCACTTGGCTGCCCAATTTTCACTCTTCTTGCTTGAAGCGTTCGTTTCCAGTAACACGTAGAATTTTTAGGTTTCACTCTATTTCCTCCTATGTAGATAGATGTGTTTGGAACTCTAATACAAACATGGTTTGTGCTAGCCTTTTGAAACTTGACAAAATATAGTAGTTCTAAGTTCTGTCTTTGTGGTTTTATTCCTCTTGAATTACCTTAAGCAGAGACTGCCGCAAGACACTTTCATTTCAAAGGTGTGCCAAGCTTCCAAAAAACTACTGGTTTTCTGAAATCTCGGCAAATTTTTTTTCCCCCAATCTTGATGATTCTCTGTGGTAATGATCAGTTCAATAAGTCCACTTAGCTGCCCAATTTTCATTCTTATTGCTTGAAGCGTTCGTTTCCAGTTACACTTTGAATTTTTAGGTTTCACTCTCCTTCTATATAGATAGATGTGTTTGGAACTCTAAATCAAACACGGTTTGTGATAGCTTTTTGAAACTTCACACAATAATGTAGTTCTAAGTTCTGTCTCTATGGTTTGTTTCCTCTTGAAGTAGCCAGAAGCTGAGACTGCGTAAAACACTTTCATTGGAAAGGTGTGCCAAGCTTCCAAAAAACTACTGGTTTTCTGAATAGTCGGCAAATATTTTTTCATCCGATCTTGATGATTCTCTGTGGTAAAGATCAGTTCACTAAGTCCACTTCGCTGCCTAATTTTCACTCTTCTTGCTTGAATCATTCGTTTCCAGTAACACTTAGAATTTTTAGGTTTCACTCTATTTCCTCCTATATAGATAGATGATTTCGGATGTCTAAATCAAACACGGTTTGTGCTAGCTCCTGGAAATTTGACAAAATAAAGTAGTTCTAAGTTCTATCTCTATTTTTTGTTTCGTCTTGAAGTACCCCAACAGAGACTGCCGAAGGACGCTTTCATTTCAAAGGTGTGCGAAGCTTTTAAAAAACTACTGTTTTTTTGAAATCTCGGCAAATATTATTTCACCCAATCTAGATGATTCTCTGTGGTAATGATCAGTTCACTAAGTCCACTTAGCTGCCCAATTTTCACTCTTCTTGATTGAAGCGTTCGTTTCCAGTAACACTTAGAATTTTTACGTTTCACTCTATTTCTTCCTATATAGATAGATGTGTTTGGAAGTCTAAATCAAACACGGTTTGTGCTAGCTCCTTGAAACTTGACAAAATAAAGTAGTTCTAAGTTCTGTTTTTGTGGTTTTATTCCTCTTGAATTACTTTAAGCAGAGACTGCCGAAAGACACTTTCATTTCAAAGGTGTGCCAAGCTTCCAAAAAACGACTGGTTTTGTTAATCTCGGCAAATTTTTTTTCACCCAATCTTGATGATTCTCTGTGGTAATGATCAGTTGTCTAAGTCCACTCTGCTGCCCAATATTCACTCTTCTAGGATGAAGCGTTCGTTACCAGTAACAGTTTGAATTTTTAGGTTTTACTCTGTTTTCTCCCATATAGATAGATGTGTTTGGTACTCTAAATCAAACACGGTTTGTGCTAGCTCCTTAACACTTGACAAAATAAAGTAGTTCTAAGTTCTGTCTGTGTGGTTTGTTTCCTCTTGAAGTAGCCACAAGCAGAGACTGCGTAAGACACTTTCATTGAAAAGGTGTGCCAAGCTTCCAAAAATCTACTGGTTTTCTGGATAGTCGGCAAATATTTTTTCATCCGATCTTGATGATTCTCTGTGGTAATAATCAGTTCACTAAGTCCACTTAGCTGCCCTATATTCACTCTTTTAGAATAAAGCGTTCGTTTCCAGTAACAGTTTGAGTTTTTAGGTTTCACTCTATTTCCTCCTATATAGATAGATGTTTTTGGAAGTCTAAATCAAACACGGTTTGTGCTAGCTCCCTGAAACTTGACAAAATAAAGTAGTTCTAAGTTCTGTCTTTGTGGTTTGTTTCTTCTTGAATTCCCCCAAGCAGAGACTGCCAAAACACACTTTCATTTCAAAGGTGTGCCAAGCTTCCAAAAAACTACTGGTTTTCTGAAATGTCGTCAAATTATTTTTCACCCAATTTGGTGATTCTCTGTGGTAATGATCAGATCACTAAGTCCACTTAGCTGCCCAATTTTCACTCTTCTTGCTTGAAGCGTTCGTTTCCAGTAACACGTAGAATTTTTAGGTTTCACTCTATTTCCTCTTATATAGATAGATGTGTTTGGAACTCTAATACAAACACGGTTTGTGCTAGCTTTTTGAAACTTGGCAAAATATAGTAGTTCTAAGTTCTCTCTTTGTGGTTTGTTTCTTCTTGAATTACCCCAAGCAGAGACTGCCGAAGGACACTTTCAATTCAAAGGTGTGCCCAGCTTCCAAAAAACTACTGGTTTTCTGAAATCTCGGCAAATTTTTTTCCCCCAATCTTGATGATTCTCTGTGGTAATGATCAGTTCACTAAGTCCACTTGGCTGCCCAATTTTCACTCTTCTTGCTTGAAGCGTTCGTTTCCAGTAACACGTAGAATTTTTAGGTTTCACTCGATTTCCTCTTATATAGATAGATGTGTTTGGAACTCTAATACAAACATGGTTTGTGCTAGCCTTTTGAAACTTGACAAAATATAGTAGTTCTAAGTTCTGTCTTTGTGGTTTTATTCCTCTTGAATTACCTTAAGCAGAGACTGCCGCAAGACACTTTCATTTCAAAGGTGTGCCAAGCTTCCAAAAAACTACTGGTTTTCTGAAATCTCGGCAAATTTTTTTTCCCCCAATCTTGATGATTCTCTGTGGTAATGATCAGTTCAATAAGTCCACTTAGCTGCCCAATTTTCATTCTTATTGCTTGAAGCGTTCGTTTCCAGTAACACTTTGAATTTTTAGGTTTCACTCTCCTTCTATATAGATAGATGTGTTTGGAACTCTAAATCAAACACGGTTTGTGATAGCTTTTTGAAACTTCACACAATAATGTAGTTCTAAGTTCTGTCTCTATGGTTTGTTTCCTCTTGAAGTAGCCAGAAGCTGAGACTGCGTAAAACACTTTCATTGGAAAGGTGTGCCAAGCTTCCAAAAAACTACTGGTTTTCTGAATAGTCGGCAAATATTTTTTCATCCGATCTTGATGATTCTCTGTGGTAAAGATCAGTTCACTAAGTCCACTTCGCTGCCTAATTTTCACTCTTCTTGCTTGAATCATTCGTTTCCAGTAACACTTAGAATTTTTAGGTTTCACTCTATTTCCTCCTATATAAATAGATGTTTTTGGATGTCTAAATCAAACACGGTTTGTGCTAGCTCCTGGAAATTTGACAAAATAAAGTAGTTCTAAGTTCTATCTCTATGGTTTGTTTCGTCTTGAAGTACCCCAACAGAGACTGCCGAAGGACGCTTTCATTTCAAAGGTGTGCGAAGCTTTTAAAAAACTACTGTTTTTTTGAAATCTCGGCAAATATTATTTCACCCAATCTAGATGATTCTCTGTGGTAATGATCAGTTCACTAAGTCCACTTAGCTGCCCAATTTTCACTCTTCTTGATTGAAGCGTTCGTTTCCAGTAACACTTAGAATTTTTACGTTTCACTCTATTTCTTCCTATATAGATAGATGTGTTTGGAAGTCTAAATCAAACACGGTTTGTGCTAGCTCCTTAACACTTGACAAAATAAAGTAGTTCTAAGTTCTGTCTTTGTGGTTTGTTTCTTCTTGAATTCCCCCAAGCAGAGACTGCCGAAACACACTTTCATTTCAAAGGTGTGCCAAGCTTCCAAAAAACTACTGGTTTTCTGAAATGTCGTCAAATTATTTTTCACCCAATTTGGTGATTCTCTGTGGTAATGATCAGATCACTAAGTCCACTTAGCTGCCCAATTTTCACTCTTCTTGCTTGAAGCGTTCGTTTCCAGTAACACGTAGAATTTTTAGGTTTCACTCTATTTCCTCTTATATAGATAGATGTGTTTGGAACTCTAATACAAACACGGTTTGTGCTAGCTTTTTGAAACTTGGCAAAATATAGTAGTTCTAAGTTCTCTCTTTGTGGTTTGTTTCTTCTTGAATTACCCCAAGCAGAGACTGCCGAAGGACACTTTCAATTCAAAGGTGTGCCCAGCTTCCAAAAAACTACTGGTTTTCTGAAATTCGGCAAATTTTTTCCCCCAATCTTGATGATTCTCTGTGGTAATGATCAGTTCACTAAGGCCACTTGGCTGCCCAATTTTCACTCTTCTTGCTTGAAGCGTTCGTTTCCAGTAACACTTAGAGTTTTTAGGTTTCACTCTGTTTTCTCCTATATAGATAGATGTGTTTGGAAATCTAAATGAAACACGGTTTGTGCTCGCTTTTTGAAACTTCACCAAATAAAGTAGTTCTAAGTTCTGTCTCTATGGTTTGTTTCCTCTTGAAGTAGCCACAAGCAGAGACTGCGGAAGACACTTTCATTGGAAAGGTGCGGCATGCTTCCAAAAAAGTACTGGTTTTCTCAATAGTCGGCAAATATTTCTTCATCCAATCTTGATGATTCTGTGTGGTAATGATCAGTTCACTAAGTCCACTTAGCTGCCCAATTTTCACTCTTCTTGCTTCAAGCGTTCGTTTCCAGTAACACGTAGAATTTTTAGGTTTCACTCTATTTCCTCCTATGTAGATAGATGTGTTTGGAACTCTAATACAAACATGGTTTGTGCTAGCCTTTTGAAACTTGACAAAATATAGTAGTTCTAAGTTCTGTCTTTGTGGTTTTATTCCTCTTGAATTACCTTAAGCAGAGACTGCCGCAAGACACTTTCATTTCAAAGGTGTGCCAAGCTTCCAAAAAACTACTGGTTTTCTGAAATCTCGACAAATTTTTTTTCCCCCAATCTTGATGATTCTCTGTGGTAATGATCAGTTCACTAAGTCCACTTAGCTGCCCAATTTTCACTCTTCTTGCTTGAATCATTCGTTTCCAGTAACACTTAGAATTTTTAGGTTTCACTCTATTTCCTCCTATATAGATAGATGATTTTGGATGTCTAAATCAAACACGGTTTGTGCTAGCTCCTGGAAATTTGACAAAATAAAGTAGTTCTAAGTTCTATCTCTATGGTTTGTTTCGTCTTGAAGTATCCCAACAGAGACTGCCGAAGGACGCTTTCATTTCAAAGGTGTGCGAAGCTTTTAAAAACCACTGGTTTTTTGAAATCTCGGCAAATATTATTTCACCCAATCTAGATGATTCTCTGTGGTAATGATCAGTTCACTAAGTCCACTTAGCTGCCCAATTTTCTCTCTTCTTTCTTGAAGCGTTCGTTTCCAGTAACACTTAGAATTTTTACGTTTCACTCTATTTCTTCCTATATAGATAGATGTGTTTGGAAGTCTAAATCAAACACGGTTTGTGCTAGCTCCTTGAAACTTGACAAAATAAAGTAGTTCTAAGTTCTGTTTTTGTGGTTTTATTCCTCTTGAATTACCTTAAGCAGAGACTGCCGAAAGACACTTTCATTTCAAAGGTGTGCCAAGCTTCCAAAAAACGACTGGTTTTGTTAATCTCGGCAAATTTTTTTTCACCCAATCTTGATGATTCTCTGTGGTAATGATCAGTTCTCTAAGTCCACTCTGCTGCCCAATATTCACTCTTCTAGGATGAAGCGTTCGTTACCAGTAACAGTTTGAATTTTAGGTTTTACTCTGTTTTCTCCCATATAGATAGATGTGTTTGGTACTCTAAATCAAACACGGTTTGTGCTAGCTCCTTAACACTTGACAAAATAAAGTAGTTCTAAGTTCTGTCTGTGTGGTTTGTTTCCTCTTGAAGTAGCCACAAGCAGAGACTGCGTAAGACACTTTCATTGGAAAGGTGTGCCAAGCTTCCAAAAATCTACTGGTTTTCTGAATAGTCGGCAAATATTTTTTCATCCGATCTTGATGATTCTCTGTGGTAATAATCAGTTCACTAAGTCCACTTAGCTGCCCAATATTCACTCTTTTAGAATAAAGCGTTCGTTTCCAGTAACAGTTTGAGTTTTTAGGTTTCACTCTATTTCCTCCTATATAGATAGATGTTTTTGGAAGTCTAAATCAAACACGGTTTGTGCTAGCTCCCTGAAACTTGACAAAATAAAGTAGTTCTAAGTTCTGTCTTTGTGGTTTGTTTCTTCTTGAATTCCCCCAAGCAGAGACTGCCAAAACACACTTTCATTTCAAAGGTGTGCCAAGCTTCAAAAAACTACTGGTTTTCTGAAATGTCGTCAAATTATTTTTCACCCAATTTGGTGATTCTCTGTGGTAATGATCAGATCACTAAGTCCACTTAGCTGCCCAATTTTCACTCTTCTTGCTTGAAGCGTTCGTTTCCAGTAACACGTAGAATTTTTAGGTTTCACTCTATTTCCTCTTATATAGATAGATGTGTTTGGAACTCTAATACAAACACGGTTTGTGCTAGCTTTTTGAAACTTGGCAAAATATAGTAGTTCTAAGTTCTCTCTTTGTGGTTTGTTTCTTCTTGAATTACCCCAAGCAGAGACTGCCGAAGGACACTTTCAATTCAAAGGTGTGCCCAGCTTCCAAAAAACTACTGGTTTTCTGAAATCTCGGCAAATTTTTTCCCCCAATCTTGATGATTCTCTGTGGTAATGATCAGTTCACTAAGTCCACTTGGCTGCCCAATTTTCACTCTTCTTGCTTGAAGCGTTCGTTTCCAGTAACACTTAGAGTTTTTAGGTTTCACTCTGTTTTCTCCTATATAGATAGATGTGTTTGGAATTCTAAATGAAACACGGTTTGTGCTCGCTTTTTGAAACTTCACTAAATAAAGTAGTTCTAAGTTCTGTCTCTATGGTTTGTTTCCTCTTGAAGTAGCCACAAGCAGAGACTGCGGAAGACACTTTCATTGGAAAGCTGCGGCATGCTTCCAAAAAAGTACTGGTTTTCTCAATAGTCGGCAAATATTTCTTCATCCAATCTTGATGATTCTGTGTGGTAATGATCAGTTCACTAAGTCCACTTAGCTGCCCAATTTTCACTCTTCTTGCTTGAAGCGTTCGTTTCCAGTAACACGTAGAATTTTTAGGTTTCACTCTATTTCCTCCTATGTAGATAGATGTGTTTGGAACTCTAATACAAACATGGTTTGTGCTAGCCTTTTGAAACTTGACAAAATATAGTAGTTCTAAGTTCTGTCTTTGTGGTTTTATTCCTCTTGAATTACCTTAAGCAGAGACTGCCGCAAGACACTTTCATTTCAAAGGTGTGCCAAGCTTCCAAAAAACTACTGGTTTTCTGAAATCTCGGCAAATTTTTTTTCCCCCAATCTTGATCATTCTCTGTGGTAATGATCAGTTCACTAAGTCCACTTAGCTGCCCAATTTTCACTCTTCTTGCTTGAAGCGTTCGTTTCCAGTAACACGTAGAATTTTTAGGTTTCACTCTATTTCCTCCTATGTAGATAGATGTGTTTGGAACTCTAATACAAACATGGTTTGTGCTAGCTTTTGAAACTTGACAAAATATAGTAGTTCTAAGTTCTGTCTTTGTGGTTTTATTTTTCTTGAATTACCTTAAGCAGAGACTGCCGCAAGACACTTTCATTTCAAAGGTGTGCCAAGCTTCCAAAAAACTACTGGTTTTCTGAAATCTCGGCAAATTTTTTTTCTCCCAATCTTGATGATTCTCTGTGGTAATGATCAGTTCAATAAGTCCACTTAGCTGCCCAATTTTCATTCTTATTGCTTGAAGCGTTCGTTTCCAGTTACACTTTGAATTTTTAGGTTTCACTCTCCTTCTATATACATAGATGTGTTTGGAACTCTAAATCAAACACGGTTTGTGATAGCTTTTTGAAACTTCACACAATAATGTAGTTCTAAGTTCTGTCTCTATGGTTTGTTTCCTCTTGAAGTAGCCAGAAGCTGAGACTGCGTAAAACACTTTCATTGGAAAGGTGTGCCAAGCTTCCAAAAAACTACTGGTTTTCTGAATAGTCGGCAAATATTTTTTCATCCGATCTTGATGATTCTCTGTGGTAAAGATCAGTTCACTAAGTCCACTTCGCTGCCTAATTTTCACTCTTCTTGCTTGAATCATTCGTTTCCAGTAACACTTAGAATTTTTAGGTTTCACTCTATTTCCTCCTATATACATAGATGTTTTTGGATGTCTAAATCAAACACGGTTTGTGCTAGCTCCTGGAAATTTGACAAAATAAAGTAGTTCTAAGTTCTATCTCTATGGTTTGTTTCGTCTTGAAGTACCCCAACAGAGACTGCCGAAGGACGCTTTCATTTCAAAGGTGTGCGAAGCTTTTAAAAAACTACTGTTTTTTTGAAATCTCGGCAAATATTATTTCACCCAATCTAGATGATTCTCTGTGGTAATGATCAGTTCACTAAGTCCACTTAGCTGCCCAATTTTCACTCTTCTTGATTGAAGCGTTCGTTTCCAGTAACACTTAGAATTTTTACGTTTCACTCTATTTCTTCCTATATAGATAGATGTGTTTGGAAGTCTAAATCAAACACGGTTTGTGCTAGCTCCTTGAAACTTGACAAAATAAAGTAGTTCTAAGTTCTGTTTTTGTGGTTTTATTCCTCTTGAATTACCTTAAGCAGAGACTGCCGAAAGACACTTTCATTTCAAAGGTGTGCCAAGCTTCCAAAAAACGACTGGTTTTGTTAATCTCGGCAAATTTTTTTTCACCCAATCTTGATGATTCTCTGTGGTAATGATCAGTTCTCTAAGTCCACTCTGCTGCCCAATATTCACTCTTCTAGGATGAAGCGTTCGTTACCAGTAACAGTTTGAATTTTTAGGTTTTACTCTGTTTTCTCCCATATAGATAGATGTGTTTGGTACTCTAAATCAAACACGGTTTGTGCTAGCTCCTTAACACTTGACAAAATAAAGTAGTTCTAAGTTCTGTCTGTGTGGTTTGTTTCCTCTTGAAGTAGCCACAAGCAGAGACTGCGTAAGACACTTTCATTGGAAAGGTGTGCCAAGCTTCCAAAAATCTACTGGTTTTCTGAATAGTCGGCAAATATTTTTTCATCCGATCTTGATGATTCTCTGTGGTAATAATCAGTTCACTAAGTCCACTTAGCTGCCCAATATTCACTCTTTTAGAATAAAGCGTTCGTTTCCAGTAACAGTTTGAGTTTTTAGGTTTCACTCTATTTCCTCCTATATAGATAGATGTTTTTGGAAGTCTAAATCAAACACGGTTTGTGCTAGCTCCCTGAAACTTGACAAAATAAAGTAGTTCTAAGTTCTGTCTTTGTGGTTTGTTTCTTCTTGAATTCCCCCAAGCAGAGACTGCCGAAACACACTTTCATTTCAAAGGTGTGCCAAGCTTCCAAAAAACTACTGGTTTTCTGAAATGTCGTCAAATTATTTTTCACCCAATTTGTTGATTCTCTGTGGTAATGATCAGATCACTAAGTCCACTTAGCTGCCCAATTTTCACTCTTCTTGCTTGAAGCGTTCGTTTCCAGTAACACGTAGAATTTTTAGGTTTCACTCTATTTCCTCTTATATAGATAGATGTGTTTGGAACTCTAATACAAACACGGTTTGTGCTAGCTTTTTGAAACTTGGCAAAATATAGTAGTTCTAAGTTCTCTCTTTGTGGTTTGTTTCTTCTTGAATTACCCCAAGCAGAGACTGCCGAAGGACACTTTCAATTCAAAGGTGTGCCCAGCTTCCAAAAAACTACTGGTTTTCTGAAATCTCGGCAAATTTTTTCCCCCAATCTTGATGATTCTCTGTGGTAATGATCAGTTCACTAAGTCCACTTGGCTGCCCAATTTTCACTCTTCTTGCTTGAAGCGTTCGTTTCCAGTAACACTTAGAGTTTTTAGGTTTCACTCTGTTTTCTCCTATATAGATAGATGTGTTTGGAAATCTAAATGAAACACGGTTTGTGCTCGCTTTTTGAAACTTCACCAAATAAAGTAGTTCTAAGTTCCGTCTCTATGGTTTGTTTCCTCTTGAAGTAGCCACAAGCAGAGACTGCGTAAGACACTTTCATTGGAAAGGTGTGCCAAGCTTCCAAAAATCTACTGGTTTTCTGAATAGTCGGCAAATATTTTTTCATCCGATCTTGATGATTCTCTGTGGTAATAATCAGTACACTAAGTGCACTTAGCTGCCCAATATTCACTCTTTTAGAATAAAGCGTTCGTTTCCAGTAACAGTTTGAGTTTTTAGGTTTCACTCTATTTCCTCCTATATAGATAGATGTTTTTGGAAGTCTAAATCAAACACGGTTTGTGCTAGCTCCCTGAAACTTGACAAAATAAAGTAGTTCTAAGTTCTGTCTTTGTGGTTTGTTTCTTCTTGAATTCCCCCAAGCAGAGACTGCCAAAACACACTTTCATTTCAAAGGTGTGCCAAGCTTCCAAAAAACTACTGGTTTTCTGAAATGTCGTCAAATTATTTTTCACCCAATTTGGTGATTCTCTGTGGTAATGATCAGATCACTAAGTCCACTTAGCTGCCCAATTTTCACTCTTCTTGCTTGAAGCGTTCGTTTCCAGTAACACGTAGAATTTTTAGGTTTCACTCTATTTCCTCCTATGTAGATAGATGTGTTTGGAACTCTAATACAAACACGGTTTGTGCTAGCCTTTTGAAACTTGACAAAATATAGTAGTTCTAAGTTCTCTCTTTGTGGTTTGTTTCTTCTTGAATTACCCCAAGCAGAGACTGCCGAAGGACACTTTCAATTCAAAGGTGTGCCCAGCTTCCAAAAAACTACTGGTTTTCTGAAATTCGGCAAATTTTTTCCCCCAATCTTGATGATTCTCTGTGGTAATGATCAGTTCACTAAGGCCACTTGGCTGCCCAATTTTCACTCTTCTTGCTTGAAGCGTTCGTTTCCAGTAACACTTAGAGTTTTTAGGTTTCACTCTGTTTTCTCCTATATAGATAGATGTGTTTGGAAATCTAAATGAAACACGGTTTGTGCTCGCTTTTTGAAACTTCACCAAATAAAGTAGTTCTAAGTTCTGTCTCTATGGTTTGTTTCCTCTTGAATTAGCCACAAGCAGAGACTGCGGAAGACACTTTCATTGGAAAGGTGCGGCATGCTTCCAAAAAAGTACTGGTTTTCTCAATAGTCGGCAAATATTTCTTCATCCAATCTTGATGATTCTGTGTGGTAATGATCAGTTCACTAAGTCCACTTAGCTGCCCAATTTTCACTCTTCTTGCTTCAAGCGTTCGTTTCCAGTAACACGTAGAATTTTTAGGTTTCACTCTATTTCCTCCTATGTAGATAGATGTGTTTGGAACTCTAATACAAACATGGTTGGTGCTAGCCTTTTGAAACTTGACAAAATATAGTAGTTCTAAGTTCTGTCTTTGTGGTTTTATTCCTCTTGAATTACCTTAAGCAGAGACTGCCGCAAGACACTTTCATTTCAAAGGTGTGCCAAGCTTCCAAAAAACTACTGGTTTTCTGAAATCTCGACAAATTTTTTTTCCCCCAATCTTGATGATTCTCTGTGGTAATGATCAGTTCACTAAGTCCACTTAGCTGCCCAATTTTCACTCTTCTTGCTTGAATCATTCGTTTCCAGTAACACTTAGAATTTTTAGGTTTCACTCTATTTCCTCCTATATAGATAGATGATTTTGGATGTCTAAATCAAACACGGTTTGTGCTAGCTCCTGGAAATTTGACAAAATAAAGTAGTTCTAAGTTCTATCTCTATGGTTTGTTTCGTCTTGAAGTATCCCAACAGAGACTGCCGAAGGACGCTTTCATTTCAAAGGTGTGCGAAGCTTTTAAAAACCACTGGTTTTTTGAAATCTCGGCAAATATTATTTCACCCAATCTAGATGATTCTCTGTGGTAATGATCAGTTCACTAAGTCCACTTAGCTGCCCAATTTTCTCTCTTCTTGCTTGAAGCGTTCGTTTCCAGTAACACTTAGAATTTTTACGTTTCACTCTATTTCTTCCTATATAGATAGATGTGTTTGGAAGTCTAAATCAAACACGGTTTGTGCTAGCTCCTTGAAACTTGACAAAATAAAGTAGTTCTAAGTTCTGTTTTTGTGGTTTTATTCCTCTTGAATTACCTTAAGCAGAGACTGCCGAAAGACACTTTCATTTCAAAGGTGTGCCAAGCTTCCAAAAAACGACTGGTTTTGTTAATCTCGGCAAATTTTTTTTCACCCAATCTTGATGATTCTCTGTGGTAATGATCAGTTCTCTAAGTCCACTCTGCTGCCCAATATTCACTCTTCTAGGATGAAGCGTTCGTTACCAGTAACAGTTTGAATTTTAGGTTTTACTCTGTTTTCTCCCATATAGATAGATGTGTTTGGTACTCTAAATCAAACACGGTTTGTGCTAGCTCCTTAACACTTGACAAAATAAAGTAGTTCTAAGTTCTGTCTGTGTGGTTTGTTTCCTCTTGAAGTAGCCACAAGCAGAGACTGCGTAAGACACTTTCATTGGAAAGGTGTGCCAAGCTTCCAAAAATCTACTGGTTTTCTGAATAGTCGGCAAATATTTTTTCATCCGATCTTGATGATTCTCTGTGGTAATAATCAGTTCACTAAGTCCACTTAGCTGCCCAATATTCACTCTTTTAGAATAAAGCGTTCGTTTCCAGTAACAGTTTGAGTTTTTAGGTTTCACTCTATTTCCTCCTATATAGATAGATGTTTTTGGAAGTCTAAATCAAACACGGTTTGTGCTAGCTCCCTGAAACTTGACAAAATAAAGTAGTTCTAAGTTCTGTCTTTGTGGTTTGTTTCTTCTTGAATTCCCCCAAGCAGAGACTGCCAAAACACACTTTCATTTCAAAGGTGTGCCAAGCTTCAAAAAACTACTGGTTTTCTGAAATGTCGTCAAATTATTTTTCACCCAATTTGGTGATTCTCTGTGGTAATGATCAGATCACTAAGTCCACTTAGCTGCCCAATTTTCACTCTTCTTGCTTGAAGCGTTCGTTTCCAGTAACACGTAGAATTTTTAGGTTTCACTCTATTTCCTCTTATATAGATAGATGTGTTTGGAACTCTAATACAAACACGGTTTGTGCTAGCTTTTTGAAACTTGGCAAAATATAGTAGTTCTAAGTTCTCTCTTTGTGGTTTGTTTCTTCTTGAATTACCCCAAGCAGAGACTGCCGAAGGACACTTTCAATTCAAAGGTGTGCCCAGCTTCCAAAAAACTACTGGTTTTCTGAAATCTCGGCAAATTTTTTCCCCCAATCTTGATGATTCTCTGTGGTAATGATCAGTTCACTAAGTCCACTTGGCTGCCCAATTTTCACTCTTCTTGCTTGAAGCGTTCGTTTCCAGTAACACTTAGAGTTTTTAGGTTTCACTCTGTTTTCTCCTATATAGATAGATGTGTTTGGAATTCTAAATGAAACACGGTTTGTGCTCGCTTTTTGAAACTTCACTAAATAAAGTAGTTCTAAGTTCTGTCTCTATGGTTTGTTTCCTCTTGAAGTAGCCACAAGCAGAGACTGCGGAAGACACTTTCATTGGAAAGCTGCGGCATGCTTCCAAAAAAGTACTGGTTTTCTCAATAGTCGGCAAATATTTCTTCATCCAATCTTGATGATTCTGTGTGGTAATGATCAGTTCACTAAGTCCACTTAGCTGCCCAATTTTCACTCTTCTTGCTTGAAGCGTTCGTTTCCAGTAACACGTAGAATTTTTAGGTTTCACTCTATTTCCTCCTATGTAGATAGATGTGTTTGGAACTCTAATACAAACATGGTTTGTGCTAGCCTTTGAAACTTGACAAAATATAGTAGTTCTAAGTTCTGTCTTTGTGGTTTTATTCCTCTTGAATTACCTTAAGCAGAGACTGCCGCAAGACACTTTCATTTCAAAGGTGTGCCAAGCTTCCAAAAAACTACTGTTTTCTGAAATCTCGGCAAATTTTTTTCCCCAATCTTGATGATTCTCTGTGGTAATGATCAGTTCACTAAGTCCACTTAGCTGCCCAATTTTCACTCTTCTTGCTTGAAGCGTTCGTTTCCAGTAACACGTAGAATTTTTAGGTTTCACTCTATTTCCTCCTATGTAGATAGATGTGTTTGGAACTCTAATACAAACATGGTTTGTGCTAGCTTTTGAAACTTGACAAAATATAGTAGTTCTAAGTTCTGTCTTTGTGGTTTTATTTTTCTTGAATTACCTTAAGCAGAGACTGCCGCAAGACACTTTCATTTCAAAGGTGTGCCAAGCTTCCAAAAAACTACTGGTTTTCTGAAATCTCGGCAAATTTTTTTCCCCCAATCTTGATGATTCTCTGTGGTAATGATCAGTTCAATAAGTCCACTTAGCTGCCCAATTTTCATTCTTATTGCTTGAAGCGTTCGTTTCCAGTTACACTTTGAATTTTAGGTTTCACTCTCCTTCTATATACATAGATGATGTTTGGAACTC
>NW_027517814.1:0-39499 GCF_048772815.1 Callospermophilus lateralis | reverse complement strand
GAAACTCTTTATTTCTTAGAAGCTTGGCAACCCCTCTCAATGAAAGTGCTTTTCCACAGTTTGTGCCTGGGGCTACTTGAAGAGTAAACAAACCATAGAGACAAAACTGAGAACTTCTTTAATTTGTCAAGTTTCAAAGAGCTACTAAAAACCATGTTGGATTTAGAGTTTCAAATTCATCCATCTATATAGGAGAGAACAGAGAGAAACCTAAATTAAAAACTGCCACTGTAAACGAACGCTTCAACCTAGAAGAACAAAATTTGGTGAGCCAAGTGGGATTTGTGTTCCAATCACTATCACCAAGTATCATCAAGATTGGGTGAAGAAATATTTGCTGGTATTTCAGAAACTCGTTATTTCTTAGAAGCTTGGCAACCCCTCTCAATGAAAGTGCTTTTCCACAGTCTGTGCCTAGGGCTACTTGAAGAGGAAACAAACCATAGAGACAAAACTGAGAACTCCTTTACTGTGTCAAGTTTCAAAGAGCTATTACACACCATGTTGGATTTAGAGTTCCAAATTCATCTATCTATGTAGGAGAGAACAGAGTGAAACCTAAATATAAAAACTGCTACTGTACACGTACGCTTAAACCCAGAAGAACAAAATTTGGTGAGCCAAGTGGGATTTTTGTACCGATCATTACCACCAAGTATCATCAAGATTGGGTGAATAAATGTTTGCTGGTATTTCGGAAACTCGTTATTTTTTAAAAGCTTGGCAACCCCTCTCAATGAAAGTGCTTTTCCACAGTCTGTGCCTAGGGCGACTTGAAGAGGAAACAAACCATTGAGACAAAATTGAGAACTCCTTTACTTTGTCAAGTTTCAAAGAGCTTTTAAACACCATGTTGGATTTAGAGTTCCAAATTCATCTATCTATATAGGAGAGAACAGAGTAAAACCTAAAAATAAAAACTGCTACTGTAAACGAACGCTTCAACCTAGGAGAACAAAATTTGGCGAGCCAATTGGGATATGTGTAACGATCATTACCACCAAGTATCATCAAGATTGGGTGAAAAATATTTGCTGGTATTTCAGAAACTCCTTATATCTTAGAAGCTTGGCAACCCCTCTCATTTAAAGTGCTTTTCCACAGTCTGTGCCTAGGGCGACTTGAAGAGGTAACAAACCATAGAGACAAAACTGAGAACTCCTTTACTTTGTCAAGTTTCAAAGAGCTATTACACACCATGTTGCACTTAGAGTTCCAAATTCATCTATCTATGTAGGAGAGAACAGAGTGATACCCAAATATAAAAACTGCTACTGTAGACGAACGCTTCATGAAGAAGAACAACATTTGGTGAGCCAAGTGGGATTTGTGTACTGATCATTACCACCAAGTATGATCAACATTGGGTGAAAAAATATTTGCTGGTATTTCGGAAACTCGTTATTTCTTAGAAGCTTGGCAACCCCTCTCAATGAAAGTGCTTTTCCACAGTCTGTGCCTAGGTATACTTGAAGAAGAAACAAACCATAGAGACAAAACTGAGAACTCCTATATTTTGTCAACTTTCAAAGAGCTACTACAAACCATGTTGAATTTAGAGTTCTAAATTCATCTATCTATATAACAGAGAACAGAGTGATACCTAAAAATATAAACTGCTACTGTAAATGAACGCTTCAACATAGAAGAACAAATTTGGTGAGTCAAGTAGGATTTGTGTACCAATCATTACCACCAAGTATCATCAAGATTGGGTGAAAAAATATTTGCTGGTATTTCGGAAACACTTTATTTCTTCGAAGCTTGGCAACCCCTCTCAATGAAAGTGGTTTTCCACAGTCTGTGCCTAGGACTACTTGAAGTGGAAACAAACCATAGAGAAAAAACAGAGAACTCCTTTATTTTGTCAACTTTCAAAGAGCTACTACAAACCATGTTGGATTTAGAGTTCCAAATTCATCTATCTATATAGGAGAGAACAGAGTGAAACCTAAAAATAAAAACTGGTACTGTAAACGAACGCTGCAACCTAGAAGAACAAAATTTGGTGAGCCAAGTGGAAATTGTGTCCTTGTCATTACCACCACGTATCATCAATCTTGGGTGACAAAACATTTGCTGGTATTTCGGAAACTCGTAATTTCTTGGAAGCTTGGCAACCCCTCTCAATGAAAGTGCTTTTCCACAGTCTCTGCATAGGGCTATATGAAGCAGAAACAAATCATAGAGACAAAACTGAGAAATCCTTTATTTTGTCAAGTTTCAAAGAGCTACTACAAACCATATTGGATTATAGTTCCAAATTCATCTATCTATATAAGAGAGAACAGAGGGAACCTAAAAATATAAACTGCTACTGTAAAGGAACGCGTCAACCTAGAAGAACAGAATTTGGTGAGTCAAGTGGGATTTGTGTAGCGATCATCACCACCAAGTATCATCAAGATTGGGTGAAAAAATATTTGCTGGTATTTCGGAAACTCGTTATTTCTTAAAAGCTTGGCAACCCCTCTCAATAAAAGTGCTTTTCCACAGTGTGTGCCCAGGGCGACTTGAAGTGGAAACAAATCATAGAGACAAAACTGAGAACTCCTTTATTTTGTCAACTTTCAAAGAGCTACTGCAAACCATGTATGATTTAGAGATCCAACTTCATCTATCTCTATAGGAGAGAACAGAGTGAAACCTAAAAATAAAAACTGCTACTGTAAACGAACTCTTTCACCTAGATGAACAAAATTTGGTGAGTCAAGTGGGATTTGTGTACCGATCATTACTACCAAGTATCATCAAGATTGGGTGAAAAAATATTTGCTGGTATTTCGGAAACTCGTTATTTCTTAAAAGCTTGGCAACCCCTCAATGAAAGTGCTTTTCCACAGTCTGTGCCTAGGACTACTTGAAGAGGAAACAAAACATAGAGACAAAATTGAAAACTACTTTATTTTGTCAAGTTTCAAAGAGCTACTGCAAACCATGTTGGATTTAGAGTTCCAAATTCATCTATCTATATAGGAGAGAACAGAGTGAAACCTAAATATAAAAACTGCTACAGTAAGCGAATGATTCAACCTAGAAGAACAAAATTTGGAGAGCCAAGTGGGATTTGTTCACCGATCATCACCACCAAGTATCATCAAGTTTCGGTGAAAAAATATTTGCTGGTATTTCGGAAACCCGTTATTTCTTAGAAGCTTGGCAACCCCTCTCAATGAAAGTGCTTTTCCACCGTTTGTGCCTGGGGCTACTTGAAGACGAAACAAAGCATAGAGCCAAAACTAAGAACTCCTTTATATTGTCAGGTTTCAAAAAGCCATTACAAACCATGTTGTATTTAGAGTTCCAAATTCATCTATCAATATACGAGAGAACAGAGTGAAACCTAAACATAAAAACTGCTGGTGTATACGAACACTTCAACCTAGAAGAACAAAATTTGGTGAGCCAAATGGGATTTGTGTACTGATCATTACCACCAAGTATCATCAAGATTGGGTGAAAAAATATTTGCTGGTATTTCGGAAACTCGTAATTTCTTGGAAGCTTGGCAACCGCTCTCAATGAAAGTGCTTTTCCACAGTCACTGCTTAGGGCTACTTGAAGCAGAAACAAATCATAGACACAAAACTGAGAACTCCTTCATTTTGTCAAGTTTCAAAGAGCTACTACAAACCATGTTGGATTTAGAGTTCCAAATTCATCTATATATAGGAGAGAACAGAGTGAAACCTAAATATAAAAATTGCTACTGTAGACGAACGCTTCAACCTAGAAGAACAAAATTTGGTGAACCAAGTAGGATTTGTGTACCGATCTTCACCACCAAGTATCATCAAGATTGGGTGAAAAAATATTTCCTGGTATTTAGGAAACTCGTTATTTCTTAGAAGCTTGGCAAACCCTCTAAATGAAAGTGCTTTTCCACAGTCTGTGCCTAGGGCTACTTGAAGAGGAAACAAACCATAGAGACAAAACTGAGAACTCCTTTATTATGTCAAGTTTCAAAGAGCCACTACAAACCATGATGGATTTAGAGTTCCAAATTCATCTATCTATATAGCAGATAACAGAGTGAATCCTAAACATAAAAACTGCTACTGTAGACGAACGCTTAAACCTAGAAGAACAAAATTTTTTGAGCCAAGTGGGAATTGTGTACTTGTCATTACCACCAAGTATCATCAAGATTGGGTGAAAAAATATTTCCTGGTATTTCGGAAACTCGTTTTTTCTTAGAAGCTTGGCAACCGATCTCAATGAATGTGCTTTTCCACAGTCTGTGCCTAGGGCTACTTGAAGAGGAAACAAACCACAGAGACAAAACTGAGAACTCTTTTATTTTGTCAAGTTTCAAATAGCTACTACAAACCATGTTGGATTTAGAGTTCCAAATTCATGTATCTATTTAGGAGAGAACAGAGTGAAACCATAACATAAAAACTGCTACTGTAGACGAACGCTTCAACCTAGAAGAACAAAATTTGGTGAGCCATGTGGGATTTGTGGACCGCTCATCACCACCAAGTATCACCAAGATTGGGTGAAAAAATATTTGCTGGTATTTCAGAAACTCGTTATTTCTTAGAAGCTTGGCAACCCCTCTCAATGAAAGTGCTTTTCCACAGTCTGTGCCTAGGGCTACTAAAAGAGGAAACAAACCATAGAGACAAAACTGAGAACTCTTTTATTTTGACAAGTTCCAAAGAGCTACTACAAACCATGTTGGATTTAGAGTTCCAAATTCAACTATCTATATAGAGAGAACAGAGTGAAACCTAAAAATAAAATCTGCTACTGTAGACGAACGCTTCAACCTAGAAGAACAAAATTTGGTGAGCCATGTGGGATTTGTGTCCTTGTCATTACCACCAAGTATCATCAAGATTGGGTGAAAAAAATATTTGCTGGTATTTCGGAAACTCGTTATTTCTTAGAAGCTTGGCAACCCCTCTCAATGAAAGTACTTTTCCACAGTCTGTGCCTAGGCTACTTGAAGAGGAAACAAACCATAGAGAGAAAACTGAAAACTCCTTTATTTTGTCAAGTTTCAAAGAGCCACTACAACCATATTGGATTTAGCGTTCCAAATACATCTATCTATATAGCAGAGAACAGAGTGAAACCCTAACATAAAAATTGCTACTGTAGACGAACGCTTCAACCTAGAAGAACAAAATTTGGTGAGCCAAGTGGGATTTGTGTACTGATCATTACTACCAAGTATCTTCAACATTGGGTGAAAAAAATATTTGCTGGTATTTCGGAAACTCGTAATTTCTTGGAAGCTTGGCAACCCCTCTCAATGAAAGTGCTTTTCCACAGTCACTGCTTAGGGCTACTTGAAGCGGAAACAAATCATAGAGACAAAACTGAGAACTCCTTTATTTTGTCAAGTTTCAAAGAGCTACTACAAACCATGTTAGATTTAGAGTTCCAAATTCATCTATATATAGGAGAGAACAGAGTGAAACCTAAATATAAAAATTACTACTGTAGACGAACCCTTCAACCTAGAAGAACAAAATTTGGTGAACCAAGTGGGATTTGTGTACCGATCTTCACCAGCAAGTATCATCAAGATTATGTGAAAAAAATATTTGCTGGTAATTCGGAAACTCGTTATTTCTTAGAAGCTTGGCAACCCCTCTCAATGAAATTGCTTTTCCACAGTCTCTGCTTATGGCTACTTGAAGAGGAAACAAAACATAGAGACAAAACTGAAAACTACTTTATTTTGTGAAGTTTCAAAGAGCTACTGCAAACCATGTTGGATTTAGAGTTCCAAATTCATCTATCTATATAGGAGAGAACAGAGTGAAACCTAAATATAAAAACTGCTACAGTAGACGAACGCTTCACCTTGAAGAACAAAATTTGGTGAGCCAAGTGGGATTTGTGTACTAATCATTACTACCAAGTATCTTCAACATTGGGTGAAAAAAATATTTGCTGGTATTTCGGAAACTCGTAATTTCTTGGAAGCTTGGCAACCCCTCTCAATGAAAGTGCTTTTCCACAGTCATTGCCTAAGGCTACTTAAAGAGGAAACAATCCATAGAGACAAAACTGATACCTCCTTTATTTTGTCAAGTTTCAAAGAGCTACTACAAACCATGTTGGATTTAGAGTTCCAAATTTATCTATCTATATAGGAGAGAACAGAGTGAAACCTAAAAATAAAAACTGCTACTGTAAACGAATGCTTCAAACTAGAAGAACAAAATTTGGTGAGCCAAGAGGGATTTGTGTACTGATCATTACCACCAAGTATCATCAAGATTGAGTGAAAAAATATTTGCTGGTATTTCGGAAACTCGTTATTTCTTAGAAGCTTGGCAACCCCTCTCAATGAAAGTGCTTTTCCACAGTCTCTGCTTATGGCTAGTTGAAACGGGAACAGATCATAGAGACAAAACTGAGAACTCCTTTATTTTCTCAAGTTTCAAAGAGCTACTACAAACCATGTTGGATTTAGAGTTCCAAGTTCATCTATCTATATAGGAGAGAACAGAGTGAAACCTAAAAATAAAAACTGCTACTGAAAACGAACGCATCAACCTAGACGAACAATATTTGGTGAGTCAAGTGGGATTTGTGTACCGATCATTACCACCAAGTATCATCAAGATTGGGTGAAAAAATATTTGCTGGTATTTCAGAAACTCGTTATTTTTTAGAAGCTTGGCAACCGCTCTCAATGAATGTGCTTTTCCACAGTCTGTGCCTAGGGCTACTTGAAGAGGAAACAAACCACAGAGACAAAACTGAGGACTCTTTTATTTTGTCAAGTTTCAAAGAGCTACTGCAAACCATATTGGATTTAGAGTTCCAAATTCATCTATCTATTTATGAGAGAACAGAGTGAAACCTAAATATAAAAACTGCTACTGTAGACGAACGATTCAACCTAGAAGAACAAAATTTAGTGAGCCACGTTGGATTTGTGGACCGCTTATCACCTCCAAGTATCATCAATATTGGGTGAAAAAAATATTTGCTGGTATTTCGGAAACTCGTAATTTCTTGGAAGCTTGGCAACCCCTCTCAATGAAAGTGCTTTCCCACAGTCCTAGGGCTACTTGAAGAGGAAACAAAACATAGAGACAAAACTGAGACCTCTTTTATTTTGTCAAGTTTCCAATAGCTACTACAAATAATGTTGGATTTAGAGTTCCAAATTCATCTATCTATATAGAGAGAACATAGTGAAACGTAAAATTAAATACTGCTACTGTAAACGAACGCTTCAACCTCAAAGAACAAAATTTGGTGAGCCAAGTGGGATTTGTGTACTTGTCATTACCACCACGTATCATCACGATTGGGTAAAAAATATATTTGCTGATATTTCGAAAACTCGTAATTTCTTGGAAGCTTGGCAAACCCTTTCAATGAAAGTGCTTTTCCACAGTCTGTGCCTACGGCTACTTGCAGAGGAAAGAAACCATAGAGACAAAACTGAGAACTCCTTTATTTTTTTCAAGTTTCAAAGAGCTACTACAAACCATGTTGGATTTAGAGTTCCAAATTCATCTATCTATATAGGAGAGAACAGAGTGAAACCTAAAAATAAAAACTGGTACTGTAAAACGAACGCTGCAACCTAGAAGAACAAAATTTGGTGAGCCAAGTGGAAATTGTGTCCTTGTCATTACCACCACGTATCATCAATCTTGGGTGACAAAACATTTGCTGGTATTTCGGAAACTCGTAATTTCTTGGAAGCTTGGCAACCCCTCTCAATGAAAGTGCTTTTCCACAGTCTCTGCATAGGGCTATATGAAGCAGAAACAAATCATAGAGACAAAACTGAGAAATCCTTTATTTTGTCAAGTTTCAAAGAGCTACTACAAACCATATTGGATTATAGTTCCAAATTCATCTATCTATATAAGAGAGAACAGAGGGAACCTAAAAATATAAACTGCTACTGTAAAGGAACGCGTCAACCTAGAAGAACAGAATTTTGGTGAGTCCAAGTGGGATTTGTGTAGCGATCATCACCACCAAGTATCATCAAGATTGGGTGAAAAATATTTGCTGGTATTTCGGAAACTCGTTATTTCTTAAAAGCTTGGCAACCCCTCTCAATAAAAGTGCTTTTCCACAGTGTGTGCCCAGAGCGACTTGAAGTGGAAACAAATCATAGAGACAAAACTGAGAACTCCTTTATTTTGTCAACTTTCAAAGAGCTACTGCAAACCATGTATGATTTAGAGATCCAAATTCATCTATCTCTATAGGAGAGAACAGAGTGAAACCTAAAAATAAAAACTGCTACTGTAAACGAACTCTTCCACCTAGATGAACAAAATTTGGTGAGTCAAGTGGGATTTGTGTACCGATCATTACTACCAAGTATCATCAAGATTGGGTGAAAAAATATTTGCTGGTATTTCGGAAACTCGTTATTTCTTAAAAAGCTTGGCAACCCCTCAATGAAAGTGCTTTTCCACAGTCTGTGCCTAGGACTACTTGAAGAGGAAACAAAACATAGAGACAAAATTGAAAACTACTTTATTTTGTCAAGTTTCAAAGAGCTACTGCAAACCATGTTGGATTTAGAGTTCCAAATTCATCTATCTATATAGGAGAGAACAGAGTGAAACCTAAATATAAAAACTGCTACAGTAAGCGAACGCTTCAACCTAGAAGAACAAAATTTGGAGAGCCAAGTGGGATTTGTGTACCGATCATCACCACCAAGTATCATCAAGTTTCGGTGAAAAATATTTGCTGGTATTTCGGAAACCCGTTATTTCTTAGAAGCTTGGCAACCCCTCTCAATGAAAGTGCTTTTCCACCGTTTGTGCCTGGGGCTACTTGAAGACGAAACAAAGCATAGAGCCAAAACTAAGAACTCCTTTTATATGTCAGGTTTCAAAAGCCATTACAAACCATGTTGTATTTAGAGTTCCAAATTCATCTATCAATATACGAGAGAACAGAGTGAAACCTAAACATAAAAACTGCTGGTGTATACGAACACTTCAACCTAGAAGAACAAAATTTGGTGAGCCCAAATGGGATTTGTGTACTGATCATTACCACCAAGTATCATCAAGATTGGGTGAAAAAATATTTGCTGGTATTTCGGAAACTCGTAATTTCTTGGAAGCTTGGCAACTGCTCTCAATGAAAGTGCTTTTCCACAGTCACTGCTTAGGGCTACTTGAAGCGGAAACAAATCATAGACACAAAACTGAGAACTCCTTCATTTTGTCAAGTTTTCAAAGAGCTACTACAAACCATGTTGGATTTAGAGTTCCAAATTCATCTATATATAGGAGAGAACAGAGTGAAACATAAATATAAAAATTCCTACTGTAGACGAACGCTTCAACCTAGAAGAACAAAATTTGGTGAACCAAGTGAGGATTTGTGTACCGATCTTCACCACCAAGTATCATCAAGATTGGGTGAAAAAATATTTCCTGGTATTTAGGAAACTCGTTATTTCTTAGAAGCTTGGCAAACCCTCTCAATGAAAGTGCTTTTCCACAGTCTGTGCCTAGGGCTACTTGAAGAGGAAACAAACCATAGAGACAAAACTGAGAACTCCTTTATTATGTCAAGTTTCAAAGAGCTAGTATAAACCATAGTGGGATATAGAGTTCCAAATTCATCTATCTATATATGAGAGAAACAGAGTGAAACCTAAAAATGAAAACTGGTACTGTAAACGAACGCTGCAACCTAGAAGAACAAAATTTGGTGAGCCAAGTAGAATTTATGTACTTGTCATTACCACCACGTATCATCAACATTGGGTGAAAAAATATTTGCTGGTATTTCGGAAACTCGTAATTTCTTGCAAGCTTGGCAACCCCTTTCAATGAAAGTGCTTTTCCACAGTCTCTGCTTAGGGCTATATGAAGCATAAACAAATCATGGAGACAAAACTGAGAACTCCTTTATTTTACCAAGTTTCAAAAAGCTATTACACACCATGTTGGATTTAGAGTTCCAAATTCATCTATCTATATGGGAGAGAAGAGAGGGAACCTAAAAATATAAACTGCTACTGTAAACGAACGCTTCAACCTAGAAGAACAAAATTTGGTGAATCAAGTAGGGTTTGTGTACCGATCATTAACACCAAGTATCATCAAGATTGGTTGAAAAAATATTTTCTGATATTTCGGAAACTCTTTATTTCTTAGAAGCTTGGCAACCCCTCTCAATGAAAGTGCTTTTCCACAGTTTGTGCCTGGGGCTACTTGAAGAGTAAACAAACCATAGAGACAAAACTGAGAACTTCTTTAATTTGTCAAGTTTCAAAGAGCTACTAAAAACCATGTTGGATTTAGAGTTTCAAATTCATCCATCTATATAGGAGAGAACAGAGAGAAACCTAAATTAAAAACTGCCACTGTAAACGAACGCTTCAACCTAGAAGAACAAAATTTGGTGAGCCAAGTGGGATTTTGTGTTCCAATCACTATCACCAAGTATCATCAAGATTGGGTGAAGAAATATTTGCTGGTATTTCAGAAACTCGTTATTTCTTAGAAGCTTGGCAACCCCTCTCAATGAAAGTGCTTTTCCACAGTCTGTGCCTAGGGCTACTTGAAGAGGAAACAAACCATAGAGACAAAACTGAGAACTCCTTTACTGTGTCAAGTTTCAAAGAGCTATTACACACCATGTTGGATTTAGAGTTCCAAATTCATCTATCTATGTAGGAGAGAACAGAGTGAAACCTAAATATAAAAACTGCTACTGTACACGTACGCTTAAACCCAGAAGAACAAAATTTGGTGAGCCAAGTGGGATTTTTGTACCGATCATTACCAATAAGTATCATCAAGATTGGGTGAATAAATGTTTGCTGGTATTTCGGAAACTCGTTATTTTTTAAAGCTTGGCAACCCCTCTCAATGAAAGTGCTTTTCCACAGTCTGTGCCTAGGGCGACTTGAAGAGGAAACAAACCATTGAGACAAAATTGAGAAACTCCTTTACTTTGTCAAGTTTCAAAGAGCTTTTAAACACCATGTTGGATTTAGAGTTCCAAATTCATCTATCTATATAGGAGAGAACAGAGTAAAACCTAAAAATAAAAACTGCTACTGTAAACGAACGCTTCAACCTAGGAGAACAAAATTTGGCGAGCCAATTGGGATATGTGTAACGATCATTACCACCAAGTATCATCAAGATTGGGTGAAAAATATTTGCTGGTATTTCAGAAACTCCTTATATCTTAGAAGCTTGGCAACCCCTCTCATTTAAAGTGCTTTTCCACAGTCTGTGCCTAGGGCGACTTGAAGAGGTAACAAACCATAGAGACAAAACTGAAGAACTCCTTTACTTTGTCAAGTTTCAAAGAGCTATTACACACCATGTTGCACTTAGAGTTCCAAATTCATCTATCTATGTAGGAGAGAACAGAGTGATACCCAAATATAAAAACTGCTACTGTAGACGAACGCTTCATGAAGAAGAACAACATTTTGGTGAGCCAAGTGGGATTTGTGTACTGATCATTACCACCAAGTATGATCAACATTTGGGTTGAAAAAATATTTGCTGGTATTTCGGAAACTCGTTATTTCTTAGAGCTTGGCAACCCCTCTCAATGAAAGTGCTTTTCCACAGTCTGTGCTAGGTATACTTGAAGAAGAAACAAACCATAGAGACAAAACTGAGAACTCCTATATTTTGTCAACTTTCAAAGAGCTACCTACAAACCATGTTGAATTTAGAGTTCTAAATTCATCTATCTATATAACAGAGAACAGAGTGATACCTAAAAATATAAACTGCTACTGTAAATGAACGCTTCAACATAGAAGAACAAATTTGGTGAGTCAAGTAGGATTTGTGTACCAATCATTACCACCAAGTATCATCAAGATTGGGTGAAAAAATATTTGCTGGTATTTCGGAAACACTTTATTTCTTCGAAGCTTGGCAACCCCTCTCAATGAAAGTGGTTTTCCACAGTCTGTGCCTAGGACTACTTGAAGTGGAAACAAACCATAGAGAAAAAACAGAGAACTCCTTTATTTTGTCAACTTTCAAAGAGCTACTACAAACCATGTTGGATTTAGAGTTCCAAATTCATCTATCTATATAGGAGAGAACAGAGTGAAAAACTAAAAATAAAAACTGGTACTGTAAACGAACGCTGCAACCTAGAAGAACAAAATTTGGTGAGCCAAGTGGAAATTGTGTCCTTGTCATTACCACCACGTATCATCAATCTTGGGTGACAAAACATTTGCTGGTATTTCGGAAACTCGTAATTTCTTGGAAAGCTTGGCAACCCCTCTCAATGAAAGTGCTTTTCCACAGTCTCTGCATAGGGCTATATGAAGCAGAAACAAATCATAGAGGACAAAACTGAGAAATCCTTTATTTTGTCAAGTTTCAAAGAGCTACTACAAACCATATTGGATTATAGTTCCAAATTCATCTATCTATATAAGAGAGAACAGAGGGAACCTAAAAATATAAAACTGCTACTGTAAAGGAACGCGTCAACCTAGAAGAACAGAATTTGGTGAGTCAAGTGGGATTTGTGTAGCGATCATCACCACCAAGTATCATCAAGATTGGGTGAAAAAATATTTGCTGGTATTTCGGAAACTCGTTATTTCTTAAAAGCTTGGCAACCCCTCTCAATAAAAGTGCTTTTCCACAGTGTGTGCCCAGGGCGACTTGAAGTGGAAACAAATCATAGAGACAAAACTGAGAACTCCTTTATTTTGTCAACTTTCAAGAGCTACTGCAAACCATGTATGATTTAGAGATCCAACTTCATCTATCTCTATAGGAGAGAACAGAGTGAAACCTAAAAATAAAACTGCTACTGTAAACGAACTCTTTCACCTAGATGAACAAAATTTGTGAGTCAAGTGGGATTTGTGTACCGATCATTACTACCAAGTATCATCAAGATTGGGTGAAAAAATATTTGCTGGTATTTCGGAAACTCGTTATTTCTTAAAAGCTTGGCAACCCCTCAATGAAAGTGCTTTTCCACAGTCTGTGCCTAGGACTACTTGAAGAGGAAACAAAACATAGAGACAAAATTGAAAACTACTTTATTTTGTCAAGTTTCAAAGAGCTACTGCAAACCATGTTGGATTTAGAGTTCCAAATTCATCTATCTATATAGGAGAGAACAGAGTGAAACCTAAATATAAAAACTGCTACAGTAAGCGAATGATTCAACCTAGAAGAACAAAATTTGGAGAGCCAAGTGGGATTTGTTCACCGATCATCACCACCAAGTATCATCAAGTTTCGGTGAAAAAATATTTGCTGGTATTTCGGAAACCCGTTATTTCTTAGAAGCTTGGCAACCCCTCTCAATGAAAGTGCTTTTCCACCGTTTGTGCCTGGGGCTACTTGAAGACGAAACAAAGCATAGAGCCAAAACTAAGAACTCCTTTATATTGTCAGGTTTCAAAAAGCCATTACAAACCATGTTGTATTTAGAGTTCCAAATTCATCTATCAATATACGAGAGAACAGAGTGAAACCTAAACATAAAAACTGCTGGTGTATACGAACACTTCAACCTAGAAGAACAAAATTTGGTGAGCCAAATGGGATTTGTGTACTGATCATTACCACCAAGTATCATCAAGATTGGGTGAAAAAATATTTGCTGGTATTTCGGAAACTCGTAATTTCTTGGAAGCTTGGCAACCGCTCTCAATGAAAGTGCTTTGCCACAGTCACTGCTTAGGGCTACTTGAAGCGGAAACAAATCATAGACACAAAACTGAGAACTCCTTCATTTTGTCAAGTTTCAAAGAGCTACTACAAACCATGTTGGATTTAGAGTTCCAAATTCATCTATATATAGGAGAGAACAGAGTGAAACCTAAATATAAAAATTGCTACTGTAGACGAACGCTTCAACCTAGAAGAACAAAATTTGGTGAACCAAGTAGGATTTGTGTACCGATCTTCACCACCAAGTATCATCAAGATTGGGTGAAAAAATATTTCCTGGTATTTAGGAAACTCGTTATTTCTTAGAAGCTTGGCAAACCCTCTAAATGAAAGTGCTTTTCCACAGTCTGTGCCTAGGGCTACTTGAAGAGGAAACAAACCATAGAGACAAAACTGAGAACTCCTTTATTATGTCAAGTTTCAAAGAGCCACTACAAACCATGATGGATTTAGAGTTCCAAATTCATCTATCTATATAGCAGATAACAGAGTGAAACCTAAACATAAAAACTGCTACTGTAGACGAACGCTTAAACCTAGAAGAACAAAATTTTTGAGCCAAGTGGGAATTGTGTACTTGTCATTACCACCAAGTATCATCAAGATTGGGTGAAAAAATATTTCCTGGTATTTCGGAAACTCGTTTTTTCTTAGAAGCTTGGCAACCGATCTCAATGAATGTGCTTTTCCACAGTCTGTGCCTAGGGCTACTTGAAGAGGAAACAAACCACAGAGACAAAACTGAGAACTCTTTTATTTTGTCAAGTTTCAAATAGCTACTACAAACCATGTTGGATTTAGAGTTCCAAATTCATGTATCTATTTAGGAGAGAACAGAGTGAAACCATAACATAAAAACTGCTACTGTAGACGAACGCTTCAACCTAGAAGAACAAAATTTGGTGAGCCATGTGGGATTTGTGGACCGCTCATCACCACCAAGTATCACCAAGATTGGGTGAAAAAATATTTGCTGGTATTTCAGAAACTCGTTATTTCTTAGAAGCTTGGCAACCCCTCTCAATGAAAGTGCTTTTCCACAGTCTGTGCCTAGGGCTACTAAAAGAGGAAACAAACCATAGAGACAAAACTGAGAACTCTTTTATTTTGACAAGTTCCAAAGAGCTACTACAAACCATGTTGGATTTAGAGTTCCAAATTCAACTATCTATATAGAGAGAACAGAGTGAAACCTAAAAATAAAATCTGCTACTGTAGACGAACGCTTCAACCTAGAAGAACAAAATTTGGTGAGCCATGTGGGATTTGTGTCCTTGTCATTACCACCAAGTATCATCAAGATTGGGTGAAAAAATATTTGCTGGTATTTCGGAAACTCGTTATTTCTTAGAAGCTTGGCAACCCCTCTCAATGAAAGTACTTTTCCACAGTCTGTGCCTCGGCTACTTGAAGAGGAAACAAACCATAGAGAGAAAACTGAAAACTCCTTTATTTTGTCAAGTTTCAAAGAGCCACTACAACCATATTGGATTTAGCGTTCCAAATACATCTATCTATATAGCAGAGAACAGAGTGAAACCCTAACATAAAAATTGCTACTGTAGACGAACGCTTCAACCTAGAAGAACAAAATTTGGTGAGCCAAGTGGGATTTGTGTACTGATCATTACTACCAAGTATCTTCAACATTGGGTGAAAAAAATATTTGCTGGTATTTCGGAAACTCGTAATTTCTTGGAAGCTTGGCAACCCCTCTCAATGAAAGTGCTTTTCCACAGTCACTGCTTAGGGCTACTTGAAGCGGAAACAAATCATAGAGACAAAACTGAGAACTCCTTTATTTTGTCAAGTTTCAAAGAGCTACTACAAACCATGTTAGATTTAGAGTTCCAAATTCATCTATATATAGGAGAGAACAGAGTGAAACCTAAATATAAAAATTACTACTGTAGACGAACCCTTCAACCTAGAAGAACAAAATTTGGTGAACCAAGTGGGATTTGTGTACCGATCTTCACCAGCAAGTATCATCAAGATTATGTGAAAAAAATATTTGCTGGTAATTCGGAAACTCGTTATTTCTTAGAAGCTTGGCAACCCCTCTCAATGAAAGTGCTTTTCCACAGTCTCTGCTTATGGCTAGTTGAAACGGGAACAAATCATAGAGACAAAACTGAGAACTCCTTTATTTTCTCAAGTTTCAAAGAGCTACTACAAACCATGTTGGATTTAGAGTTCCAAGTTCATCTATCTATATAGGAGAGAACAGAGTGAAACCTAAAAATAAAAACTGCTACTGAAAACGAACGCATCAACCTAGACGAACAATATTTGGTGAGTCAAGTGGGATTTGTGTACCGATCATTACCACCAAGTATCATCAAGATTGGGTGAAAAAATATTTGCTGGTATTTCAGAAACTCGTTATTTTTTAGAAGCTTGGCAACCGCTCTCAATGAATGTGCTTTTCCACAGTCTGTGCCTAGGGCTACTTGAAGAGGAAACAAACCACAGAGACAAAACTGAGGACTCTTTTATTTTGTCAAGTTTCAAAGAGCTACTGCAAACCATATTGGATTTAGAGTTCCAAATTCATCTATCTATTTATGAGAGAACAGAGTGAAACCTAAATATAAAAACTGCTACTGTAGACGAACGATTCAACCTAGAAGAACAAAATTTAGTGAGCCACGTTGGATTTGTGGACCGCTTATCACCTCCAAGTATCATCAATATTGGGTGAAAAAAATATTTGCTGGTATTTCGGAAACTCGTAATTTCTTGGAAGCTTGGCAACCCCTCTCAATGAAAGTGCTTTCCCACAGTCATTGACTAGGGCTACTTGAAGAGGAAACAAAACATAGAGACAAAACTGAGACCTCTTTTATTTTGTCAAGTTTCCAATAGCTACTACAAATAATGTTGGATTTAGAGTTCCAAATTCATCTATCTATATAGAGAGAACATAGTGAAACGTAAAATTAAATACTGCTACTGTAAACGAACGCTTCAACCTCAAAGAACAAAATTTGGTGAGCCAAGTGGGATTTGTGTACTTGTCATTACCACCACGTATCATCACGATTGGGTAAAAATATATTTGCTGATATTTCGAAAACTCGTAATTTCTTGGAAGCTTGGCAAACCCTTTCAATGAAAGTGCTTTTCCACAGTCTGTGCCTACGGCTACTTGCAGAGGAAAGAAACCATAGAGACAAAACTGAGAACTCCTTTATTTTTTCAAGTTTCAAAGAGCTAGTACAAACCATGATGGATTTAGAGTTCCAAATTCATCTATCTATATAGCAGAGAACAGAGTGAAACCTAAATATAAAAACTGCTACTGTAGATGAACGCTTCAACCTAGAAGAACAAAATTTGGTGAGCCAAGTGGGATTTGTGTACCGATCATTACCAGCACGAATCATCAACATTGGGTGAAAAAATTATTTGCTGGTATTTCAGAAACTTGTAATTTCTTGGAAGCTTGGCAACCCCTTTCAATGAAAGTGCTTTTCCACAGTCTCTGTTTAGGGCTACATGAAGCGGAAACAAATTATAGAGACAAAACTGAAAACTACTTTATTTTGTCAAGTTTCAAAGAGCCCCTACAAACCATGATGGATTTAGAGTTCCAAATTCATCTATCTATATAGCAGAGAACAGAGTGAAACCTAAACATAAAAACTGCTACTGTAGACGAACGCTTCAACCTAGAAGAACAAAATTTGGTGAGCCAAGTAGGATTTGTTTACCGATCATCACCACCAATATCATCAAGATTCGGTAAAAAAATATTTGCTGGTATTTCGGAAACTCGTTATTTATTAGAAGCTTGGCAACCCCTCTCAATGAAAGTGCTTTTCCACAGTAAGTGCCTAGGGCTACTTGAAGAGGAAACAATCCATATAGACCAAACTGAGAACTCCTTTATTTTGTCAAGTTTCAAAGAGCTACTGCAAACCATATTCGATTTAGAGTTCCAAATTCATGTATCTATATAGGAGAGAACAGAGTGAAACCTAAATATAAAAACTGCTACTGTAGACGAACGCTTCAACCTAGAAGAACAAAATTTTGTGAGCCAAGTGGGATTTGTGTACTTGTCATTACCACCAAGTATCATCAAGATTGGGTGAAAAAATATTTCCTGGTATTTCGGAAACTCGTTATTTCTTAGAAGCTTGGCAACCCCTCTCAATGAAAGTGCTTTTCCACACTCTGTGCCTAGGGCTACTTGAAGAGGAAACAAACCATAGAGACAAAACTGAGAACTCCTTTATTTTGTCAAGTTTCAAAGAGCCACTACAAACCATGATGGATTTAGAGTTCCAAATTCATCTATCTATATAGCAGAGAACAGAGTGAAACCTAAACATAAAAACTGCTACTGTAGACGAACGCTTCAACCTAGAAGAACAAAATTTGGTGAGCCAAGTAGGATTTGTTTACCGATCATCACCACCAAGTATCATCAAGATTCGGTGAAAAAATATTTGCTGGTATTTCGGAAACTCGTTATTTATTAGAAGCTTGGCAACCCCTCTCAATGAAAGTGCTTTTCCACAGTAAGTGCCTAGGGCTACTTGAAGAGGAAACAATCCATATAGACCAAACTGAGAACTCCTTTATTTTGTCAAGTTTCAAAGAGCTACTGCAAACCATATTGCATTTAGAGTTCCAAATTCATCTATCTATATAGGAGAGAACAGAGTGAAACCTAAATATAAAAACTGCTACTGTAGACGAACGCTTCAACCTAGAAAAACAAAATTTGGTGAGCCAAGTGGGATTTGTGTACTTGTCATTACCACCAAGTATCATCAAGATTGGGTGAAAAAATATTTCCTGGTATTTCGGAAACTCGTTATTTCTTAGAAGCTTGGCAACCCCTCTCAATGAAAGTGCTTTTCCACACTCTGTGCCTAGGGCTACTTGAAGAGGAAACAAAATATAGAGAAAAAACTGAGAACTACTTTATTTTGTCAAGTTTCAAAGAGTTACTGCAAACCATGTTGGATTTAGAGTTCCAAATTCATCTATCTATATAGGAGAGAACAGAGGGAAACCTAAATATAAAAACTGCTACAGTAGACGAACGTTTCAACCTAGAAGAACAAATTTGGTGAGCCAAGTGGGATTTGTTTACCGATCAACACCACCAAGTATCATCAAGATTGAGTGAAAAAATATTTGCTGGTATTTCAGAAACTCGTTATTTTTTAGAAGCTTGGCAACCGCTCTCAATGAATGTGCTTTTCCACAGTCTGTGCCTAGGGCTACTTGAAGAGGAAACAAACCACAGAGACAAAGCTGAGGACTCTTATTTTGTCAAGTTTCAAAGAGCTACTGCAACCCATATTGGATTTAGAGTTCCAAATTCATCTATCTATTTATGAGAGAACAGAGTGAAACCTAAATATAAAAACTGCTACTGTAGACGAACGATTCAACCTAGAAGAACAAAATTTGGTGAGCCAAGTTGGATTTGTGGACCGCTTATCACCTCCAAGTATCATCAATATTCGGTGAAAAAAATATTTGCTGGTATTTCGGAAACTCGTAATTTCTTGGAAGCTTGGCAACCCCTCTCAATGAAAGTGCTTTTCCACAGTCATTGACTAGGGCTACTTGAAGAGGAAACAAAACATAGAGACAAAACTGAGAACTCCTTTATTTTGTCAAGATTCAAAGAGCCACTACAAACCATGATGGATTTAGAGTTCCAAATTCATCTATCTATATAGCAGAGAACAGGATGAAACTTAAACATAAAAACTGCTACTGTAGACGAACGCTTCAACCTAGAAGAACAAAATTTGGTGAGCCAAGTGGGATTTGTTTACCGATCATCACCACCAAGTATCAACAAGATTCGGTGAAAAAATATTTGCTGGTATTTCGGAAACTCATAATTTCTTGGAAGCTTGGCAACCCCTTTCAATGAAAGTGCTTTTCCACAGTCTCTGTTTAGGGCTACATGAAGGGGAAACAAATCATAGAGAAAAAACTGAAAACTACATTATTTTGTCAAGTTTCAAAGAGCTACTGCAAACAATGTTGGATTTAGAGTTCCAAATTCATCTATCTATATAGGAGACAACAGAGTGAAACCTAAATATAAAAACTGCTACTGTAGACGAAGGCTTCAACCTAGAAGAACAAAATTTGGTTAGTCAAGTGGGATTTGTGTACCGATCATCACCACCAAGTATCATCAAGATTGGGTGAAAAAATATTTCCTGGTATTTCGGAAACTCGTTATTTCTTAGAAGCTTGGCAACCCCTCTCAATGAAAGTGCTTTTCCACAGTCTCTGTCTAGTTCTACTTGAAGAGGAAACAAACCATAGAGACAAAACTGAAAACTCCTTTATTTTGTCAAGTTTCAAAGAGCCACTACAAACCTTGATGGATTTAGAGTTCCAAATTCATCTATCTCTATAGCAGAGAACAGGGTGAAACTTAAACATAAAAACTGCTACTGTAGACGAACGCTTCAACCTAGAAGAACAAAATTTGGTGAGCCAAGTGGGATTTGTTTACCGATCATCACCACCAAGTATCATCAAGATTCGGTGAAAAAATATTGGCTGGTATTTCGGAAACTTGTTATTTCTTAGAAGCTTGGCAACCCCTCTCAATGAAAGTCCTTTTCCACAGTCTGTGCCTAGGGCTACTTGAAGAGGAAACAAACCATAGAGACAAAACTGAGAACTCCTTTATTTTTTCAAGTTTCAAAGAGCCACTACAAACCATGATGGATATAGAGTTCCAAATTCATCTATCTATATAGCAGAGAACAGAGTGAAACCTAAACATAAAAACTGCTACTGTAGACGAACGCTTCAACCTAGTAGAACAAAATTTGGTGAGTCAAGTGGGATTTGTGTACCGATCATCACCACCAAGTATCATCAAGATTGGGTGAAAGAATATTTCCTGGTATTTCGGAAACTCGTTATTTCTTAGAAGCTTGGCAACCCCTTTCAATGAAAGTGCTTTTCCACAGTCTCTGCTTAGGGCTACATGAAGTGGAAAAAAATCATAGAGACAAAACTGAGAACTCCTTTATTTTGTCAAGTTTCAAAGAGCTACTGCAAACCATATTGGATTTAGAGTTCCAAATGCATCTATCTATATAGGAGAAAACAGAGTGAAACCTAAATATAAAAACTGATAATGTAGACGAACGCTTAAATCTAGAAGAACAAAATTTGGTGAGTCAAGTGGGATTTGTGTACCAATCATCACCACCGAGTATCATCAAGATTGGGTGAAAAAATATTTCCTGGTATTTCAGAAACTCGTTATTTCTTAGAAGCTTGGAAACCCCTCTCAATGAAAGTGCTTTTCCACAGTCATTGACTAGGGCTACTTGAAGAGGAAACAAAACATAGAGACAAAACTGAGAACTCCTTTATTTTGTCAAGATTCAAAGAGCCACTACAAACCATGATGGATTTAGAGTTCCAAATTCATCTATCTATATAGCAGAGAACAGGGTGAAACTTAAACATAAAAACTGCTACTGTAGACGAACGCTTCAACCTAGAAGAACAAAATTTGGTGAGCCAAGTGGGATTTGTTTACCGATCATCACCACCAAGTATCAACAAGATTCGGTGAAAAAATATTTGCTGGTATTTCGGAAACTCGTAATTTCTTGGAAGCTTGGCAACCCCTTTCAATGAAAGTGCTTTTCCACAGTCTCTGTTTAGGGCTACATGAAGGGGAAACAAATCATAGAGAAAAAACTGAAAACTACATTATTTTGTCAAGTTTCAAAGAGCTACTGCAAACAATGTTGGATTTAGAGTTCCAAATTCATCTATCTATATAGGAGACAACAGAGTGAAACCTAAATATAAAAACTGCTACTGTAGACGAAGGCTTCAACCTAGAAGAACAAAATTTGGTTAGTCAAGTGGGATTTGTGTACCGATCATCACCACCAAGTATCATCAAGATTGGGTGAAAAAATATTTCCTGGTATTTCGGAAACTCGTTATTTCTTAGAAGCTTGGCAACCCCTCTCAATGAAAGTGCTTTTCCACAGTCTGTGTCTAAGGCTACTTGAAGAGGAAACAAACCATAGAGACAAAACTGAAAACTCCTTTATTTTGTCAAGTTTCAAAGAGCCACTACAAACCATGATGGATTTAGAGTTCCAAATTCATCTATCTCTATAGCAGAGAACAGGGTGAAACTTAAACATAAAAACTGCTACTGTAGACGAACGCTTCAACCTAGAAGAACAAAATTTGGTGAGCCAAGTGGGATTGGTTTTCCGATCATCACCACCAAGTATCATCAAGATTCGGTGAAAAAATATTGGCTGGTATTTCGGAAACTTGTTATTTCTTAGAAGCTTGGCAACCCCTCTCAATGAAAGTGCTTTTCCACAGTCTGTGCCTAGGGCTACTTGAAGAGGAAACAAACCATAGAGACAAAACTGAGAACTCCTTTATTTTTTCAAGTTTCAAAGAGCCACTACAAATCATGATGGATATAGAGTTCCAAATTCATCTATCTATATAGCAGAGAACAGAGTGAAACCTAAACATAAAAACTGCTACTGTAGACGAACGCTTCAACCTAGAAGAACAAAATTTGGTGAGTCAAGTGGGATTTGTGTACCGATCATCACCACCAAGTATCATCAAGATTGGGTGAAAGAATATTTCCTGGTATTTCGGAAACTCGTTATTTCTTAGAAGCTTGGCAACCCCTTTCAATGAAAGTGCTTTTCCACAGTCTCTGCTTAGGGCTACATGAAGCGGAAAAAAATCATAGAGACAAAACTGAGAACTCCTTTATTTTGTCAAGTTTCAAAGAGCTACTGCAAACCATATTGGATTTAGAGTTCCAAATGCATCTATCTATATAGGAGAAAACAGAGTGAAACCTAAATATAAAAACTGATAATGTAGACGAACGCTTAAATCTAGAAGAACAAAATTTGGTGAGTCAAGTGGGATTTGTGTACCAATCATCACCACCGAGTATCATCAAGATTGGGTGAAAAAATATTTCCTGGTATTTCGGAAACTCGTTATTTCTTAGAAGCTTGGAAACCCCTCTCAATGAAAGTGCTTTTCCACAGTCTGTGTCTAGGGCTACTTAAGAGGAAACAAACCATAGAGACAAAACTGAAAACTCCTTTATTTTGTCAAGTTTCAAAGAGCCACTACAAACCATGATGGATTTAGAGTTCCAAATTCATCTATCTATATAGCAGAGAACAGGGTGAAACTTAAACATAAAAACTGCTACTGTAGACGAACGCTTCAACCTAGAAGAACAAAATTTGGTGAGCCAAGTGGGATTTGTTTACCGATCATCACCACCAAGTATCATCAAGATTCGGTTAAAAAATATTTGCTGGTATTTCGGAAACTCGTTATTTCTTAGAAGCTTGGCAACCCCTCTCAATGAAAGTGCTTTCCCACAGTCAGTGCCTAGGACTACTTGAAGAGGAATCAATCCATATAGACAAAACTGAGAACTCCTTTATTTTGTCAAGTTTCAAAGAGCTACTGCAAACCATATTGGATTTAGAGTTCCAAATTCATCTATCAATATAGGGGAGAACAGAGTGAAACCTAAATATAAAAACTGCTACTGTAGACGAACGCTTCAACCTAGAAGAACAAAATTTGGTGAGCCAAGTGGGATTTGTGTACTTGTCATTACCACCAAGTATCATCAAGATTGGGTGAAAAAATATATCCTGGTATTTCGGAAATTCGTTATTTCTTAGAAGCTTGGCAACCCCTCTCTATGAAAGTGCTTTTCCACAGTCTGTGCCAGGGTTACTTGAAGAGGAAACAAACCATAGAGACAAAACTGAGAACTCCTTTATTTTGTCAAGTTTCAAAGAGCTACTACAAACCATGTTGGATTTAGAGTTCCAAATTCATCTATCTATATAGGAGAGAAAACAGTGAAACCTAAAATAAAAACTGCTACAGTAAACGAATGCTTCAACCTCGAAGAACAAAATTTGGTGAGCCAAGAGGTATTTGTGTACCGATCATTACCACCACGTATCATCAACATTGGCTGAAAAAAATATTTGCTGGTATTTAGGAAACTCGTAATTTTTTGGAAGCTTGGCAACCCCTTTCAATGAAAGTGCTTTTCCACAGTCTCTGCTTAGGGCTACATGAAGCAGAAACAAATCATAGAGACAAAACTGAGAACTCCTTTACTTTGCCAAGTTTCAAAGAGCTACTACAAACCATATTGTATTTAGAATTCCAAATTCATCTATCTATATAGGAGAGACAGAGTGAAACCTAAATATAAAAACTTCTACTGTAGACGAACGCTTCAACATAGAAGAACAAAATTTGGTGAGCCAAGTGGGATTTGTGTAGTGATCCTTACCACCAAGTGTCATAAAGATTGCGAGAAAGAATATATGCTGGTTTTTCGGAAACTCGTTATTTCTTAGACGCTTGGCAAGCCCTCTCAATGAAAGTGCATTTCCACCGACTGTGCCTAGGGCTACTTGAAGAGGAAACAAATCATAGAGACAAAACTGAGAACTCCTTTATTATGTCAAGTTTCAAAGAGCTACTACAAACCATGTTGGATTTCGAGTTTCAAATTCATCTATCTATATAGCAGAGAACAGAGTGAAACCTATATAAAAAAACTGCTACTGTAGACGAACGCTTCAAACTAGAAGAACATAATTTGTTGAGCCAAGTGGGATTTGTGTACCGATCATTACTACCAAGTATCATCAAGATTGGGTGAAAAAATATTTGCTGGTATTTCGGAAACTATTAATTTATTGGAAGCTTGGCAACCCCTCTCAATGAAAGTGCTTTTCCACCGTCTCTGCTTAGGGCTACTTGATGCGGAAACAAATCATAGAGACAAAACTGAGAACTCCTTTATTTTGTCAAGTTTCAAAGAGCTACTACAAACCATAATGGATTTAGAGTTCCAAATTCATCTGTCTATATAGTAGAGAACAGAGTGAAACCTAAATATAAAAACTGCTACTGTAGACGAACGCTTCAACCTAGAAGAACAAAATTTGGTGAGCCAAGTGGGATTTGTGTACCGATCATCACCACCAAGTATCATTAAGATTGGGTGAAAAAATATTTGCTGGTATTTCGGAAACTCGTTATTTTTTAGAAGCTTGGCAACCCCTCTCAATGAAAGTGCTTTTACACAGTCAGTGCCTAGGGCTTCTTGAAGAGGAAACAATCCATAGAGACAAAACTGAGAACTCCTTTATTTTGTCAAGTTTCAAAGAGCTACTACAAACCACGTTGGATTTAGAGTTCCAAATTCATCTATCTATTTAGGAGAGAACAGAGTGAATCCTAAATATAAAAACTGGAACTGTAGACGAACGCTTCAACCAAGAAGAACAAAATTTGGTGAGCCAAGTGGGATTTGTGTACCGATCATCACCACCAAGTATCATCAATATTGTGTGAAAAAATATTTGCTGGTATTCGGAAACTCGTTATTTCTTAGAAGCTTCTCAACCCTTCTCAATGAAAGTGCTTTTCCACAGACTGTGCCTAGGACTACTAAAAGAGGAAACAAAACATAGAGACAAAACTGAGAACTACTTTATTTTGTCAAGTTTCAAAGAGCTACTGCAATCCATATTGAATTTAGAGTTCCAAATTCATCTATCTATATAGGAGAGAACAGAGTTAAACCTAAATATAAAAACTGCTACTGTAGACGAAAGCTTCAACCTAGAAGAACAAAATTTGGTGAGCCAAGTTGGAATTGTGGACCGCTCATCACCACCAAGTATCATCAAGATTGGGTGAAAAAATATTTCCTGGTATTTCGGAAACTCGTTATTTCTTAGAAGCTTGGCAACCCCTCTCAATGAAAGTGCTTTTCCACAGTCTGTGCCTAGGGCTACTTGAAGAGGAAACAAACCATAGAGACAAAACTGAGAACTCCTTTATTTTGTCAAGATTCAAAGAGCCACTACAAACCATGTTGGATTTAGAGTTCCAAATTCATCCATCTATATAGCAGAGAACAGAGTGAAACCTAAAAATAAAAACTACAACTGTAGACGAACGCTTCAACCTAGAAGAACAAAATTTGGTGAACCAAGTGGCATTGTGTACTGATCATTACGACCAAGTATCATCAAGATTGGGTGAAAAAATATTTGCTGGTATTTCGGAAACTCGTAATTTCTTGGAAGGTTGGCAATCCCTCTCAATGAAAGTGCTTTTCCACAGTCAGTGCCTAGGGCTACTTAAAGAGGAAACAATCCATAGAGACAAAACTGAGACCTCCTTTATTTTGTCAAGTTTCAAAGAGCTACTACAAAACATGTAGGATTTAGAGTTCCAAATTTATCTATCTATATAGGAGAGAACAGAGTGAAACCTAAAAATAAAAACTGCTACTGTAAACGAATGCTTCAAACTAGAAGAACAAAATTTGGTGAGCCAAATGGGATTTGTGTACTGATCATTAACACCAAGTATCATCTAGATTGGGTGAAAAAATATTTGCTGGTATTTCGGAAACTCGTTATTTCTTAGAAGCTTGGCAATCCTCTCAATGAAAGTGCTTTTCCACATCTGTGCCTAGGACTACTTGAAGAGGAAACAAAACATAGAGACAAAACTGAGAACTCCTTCATTTTGTCAAGTTTCAAAGAGCTACTGCAAACCATGTTGGACTTAGAGTTCCAAATTCATCTATGTATAAAGGAGAAACAGAGGAAAACCTAAATATAAAAACTGTTACAGTAGACGAACGCTTCAACCTAGAAGAAAGAATTTGGTGAGCCAAGTGGGATTTGTTTACCGATCATCACCACCAAGTATCATGAAAATTGGGTGAAGAAAGATTTGCTGGTATTTCGGAAACTCGTTATTTCTTAGAAGCTTGGCAACCCCTCTCAATGAAAGTGCTTTTCCACAGTCAGTGCCTAGGGCTACTTGAAGAGGAAACAATCCATAGAGACAAAACTGAGAACTCCTTTATTTTGTCAAGTTTCAAAGAGCTAGTACAAACCACGTTGGATTTAGAGTTCCAAATTTATCTATCTATATAGGAGAGAATAGAGTGAAACCTAAAAATAAAAACTGCTACTGTAAACGAACGCTTCAACCTAGAAGAACAAAATTTGGTGAGCCAAGAGCGATTTGTGTACTGATCATATCCACCAAGTATCATCAAGATTCGGTGAAAAAATATTTGCTGGTATTTCGGAATGTCGTTATTTCTTAGAAGCTTGGCAACCCCTCTCAATGAAAGTGGTTTTCTACAGTCTGTGCCTAGGACTACTTGAAGAGGAAACAATCCATAGAGACAAAACTGAGAACTCCTTTATTTTGTCAAGTTTCAAAGAGCTAGTACAAACCACGTTGGATTTAGAGTTCCAAATTTATCTATCTATATAGGAGAGAACAGAGGGAAACCTAAATATAAAAACTGGAACTGTAGACGAATGCTTCAACCTAGAAGAACAAAATTTGGTGAGCCAAGTGGGATTTTTTTACCGATCATCACCACCAAGTATCATCAAAATTGGGTGAAAAAATATTTGCTGGTATTTCGGAAACTCGTTATTTCTTAGAAGCTTGGCAACCGCTCTCAATGAAAGTGCTTTTCCACAGTCTGTGCCTAGGGCTACTTGAAGAGGAAACAAACCACAGAGACAAAACTGAGAACGCTTTTATTTTGTCAAGTTTCAAATAGCTACTACAAACCATGTTGGATTTAGAGTTCCAAATTTATCTATCCATTTAGGAGAGAACAGAGTGAAACCTAAATTTAAAAACTGGAACTGTAGACGAACGCTTCAACCTAGAAGAACAAAATTTGGTGAGCCAAGTGGGATTTGTGTACCGATCATCACCACCAAGTATCATCAATATTGGGTGAAAAAATATTTGCTGGTATTTCGGAAACTCGTTATTTCTTAGAAGCTTGGCAACCCTTCTCAATGAAAGTGCTTTTCCACAGTCTGTGCCTAGGACTACTAAAAGAGGAAACAAAACATAGAGACAAAACTGAGAACTACTTTATTTTGTCAAGTTTCAAAGAGCTACTGCAATCCATATTGGATTTAGAGTTCCAAATTCATCCATCTATATAGGAGAGAACAGAGTGAAACATAAATATAAAATCTGCTACTATAGACGAAGGCTTCAACCTAGAAGAAAAAAATTCGGTGAGCCAAGTTGGATTTGTGGACCGCTCATCACCACCAAGTATCATCAAGATTGGGTGAAAAATCATTTGCTGGTATTTCAGAAACTCGTTATTTCTTAGAAGCTTGGCAACCCCTCTCAATTAAAATGCTTCTCCACAGTCTGTGCCTAGGGCTACTTGAAGAGGAAACAAACCATAGAGACAAAACTGAGAACTCTTTTATTTTGACGAGTTTCAAAGAGCTACTACAAACAATGTTGGATTTAGAGTTCCAAATTCATCTATCTATATAGGAGAGAACAGAGTGAAAAATAAAAATAAAAATTACTACTGTACACGAACGCTAAAACCTAGAAGAACAAAATTTGTTGAGCCAAGTGGGATTTGTGTACTTGTCATTACCACCAAGTATCATCAAGATTGGGTGAAAAAATATTTCCTGGTATTTCGGAAACTCGTTATTTCTTAGAAGCTTGGCAACACCTCTCAATGAAAGTGCTTTTTCACAGTCTGTGCCTAGGGCTACTTTAAGAGGAAACAAACCATAGAGACAAAACTGAGAACTCCTTTATTTTGTCAAGTTTCAAAGAGCCACTACAATCCATGTTGGATTTAGAGTTCCAAATTCATCTATCTATATAGCAGAGAACAGAGTGAAACCTAAAAATAAAAACTGCTACTGTAGACAAACCCTTCAACTTAGAAGAACTAAATTTGGTGAGGGAAGTTAGAATTGTGGACCGCTCATCACCACCAAGTATCATCAAGATTGAGTGAAAAAATATTTGCTGGTATTTTGGAAATTCGTTATTTCTTAGAAGCTTGGCCAACCCTCTCTATGAAAGTGCTTTTCCACAGTCTGTGCCAGGGCTACTTGAAGAGGAAACAAACCATGGAGACAAAACTGAGAACTCCTTTATTTTGTCAAGTTTCAAAGAGCTACTACAAACCATGTTGGATTTAGAGTTCCAAATTCATCTATCTATATAGGAGAGAAAACAGTGAAACCTAAATTAAAAACTGCTACAGTAAACGAATGCTTCAACCTCGAAGAACAAAATTTGGTGAGCCAAGAGGTATTTATGTACCGATCATTACCACCACGTATCATCAACATTACCTGAAAAAAATATTTGCTGGTATTTCGGAAACTCGTAATTTCTTGGAAGCTTGGCAACCCCTTTCAATGAAAGTGCTTTTCCACAGTCTCTGCTTAGGGCTACATGAAGCAGAAACAAATCATAGAGACAAAACTGAGAACTCCTTTACTTTGCCAAGTTTCAAAGAGCTACTACAAACCATATTGTATTTAGAATTCCAAATTCATCTATCTATATAGGAGAGACAGAGTGAAACCTAAATATCATAACTGCTACTGTAGACGAACGCTTCAACATAGAAGAACAAAATTTGGTGAGCCAAGTGGGATTTGTGTAGTGATCCTTACCACCAAGTGTCATAAAGATTGCGAGAAAAAATATATGCTGGTTTTTCGGAAACTCGTTATTTCTTAGACGCTTGGCAAGCCCTCTCAATGAAAGTGCATTTCCACCGACTGTGCCTAGGGCTACTTGAAGAGGAAACAAATCATAGAGACAAAACTGAGAACTCCTTTATTTTGTCAAGTTTCAAAGAGCTACTACAAACCATGTTGGATTTCGAGTTCCAAATTCATCTATCTATATAGCAGAGAACAGAGTGAAACCTATATAAAAAAACTGCTACTGTAGACGAACGCTTCAACCTAGAAGAACATAATTTGTTGAGCCAAGTGGGATTTGTGTACCGATCATTACTACCAAGTATCATCAAGATTGGGTGAAAAAATATTTGCTGGTATTTCGGAAACTATTAATTTATTGGAAGCTTGGCAACCCCTCTCAATGAAAGTGCTTTTCCACCGTCTCTGCTTAGGGCTACTTGATGCGGAAACAAATCATAGAGACAAAACTGAGAACTCCTTTATTTTATCAAGTTTCAAAGAGCTACTACAAACCATAATGGATTTAGAGTTCCAAATTCATCTGTCTATATAGTAGAGAACAGAGTGAAACGTAAATATAAAAACTGATACTGTAGACGAACGCTTCAACCTAGAAGAACAAAATTTGGTGAGCCAAGTGGGATTTGTGTACCGATCATCACCACCAAGTATCATTAAGATTGGGTGAAAAAATATTTGCTAGTATTTCGGAAACTCGTTATTTCTTAGAAGCTTGGCAACCCCTCTCAATGAAAGTGCTTTTCCACAGTCAGTGCCTAGGGCTACTTGAAGAGGAAACAATCCATAGAGACAAAACTGAGAACTCCTTTATTTTGTCAAGTTTCAAAGAGCTACTACAAACCACGTTGGATTTAGAGTTCCAAATTCATCTATCTATTTAGGAGAGAACAGAGTGAAACCTAAATATAAAAACTGGAACTGTAGACGAACGCTTCAACCTAGAAGAACAAAATTTGGTGAGCCAAGTGGGATTTGTGTACCGATCATCACCACCAAGTATCATCAATATTGTGTGAAAAAATATTTGCTGGTATTCGGAAACTCGTTATTTCTTAGAAGCTTGGCAACCCTTCTCAATGAAAGGGCTTTTCAACAGACTGTGCCTAGGACTACTAAAAGAGGAAACAAAACATAGAGACAAAACTGAGAACTACTTTATTTTGTCAAGTTTCAAAGAGCTACTGCAATCCATATTGAATTTAGAGTTCCAAATTCATCTATCTATATAGGAGAGAACAGAGTTAAACCTAAATATAAAAACTGCTACTGTAGATGAAAGCTTCAACCTAGAAGAACAAAATTTGGTGAGCCAGGTTGGAATTGTGGACCTCTCATCACCACCAAGTATCATCAAGATTGGGTGAAAAAATATTTCCTGGTATTTCTGAAACTCGTTATTTTTTAGAAGCTTGGAAACCCCTCTCAATGAAAGTGCTTTTCCACAGTCTGTGCCTAGGGCTACTTGAAGAGGAAACAAACCATAGAGACAAAAGTGAGAACTCCTTTATTTTGTCAAGTTTCAAAGAGTCACTACAAACCATGTTGGATTTAGAGTTCCAAATTCATCTATCTATATAGCAGAGAACAGAGTGAAACCTAAAAATAAAAACTACTACTGTAGACGAACGCTTCAACCTAGAAGAACAAAATTTGGTGAACCAAGTGGCATTGTGTACTGATCATTACGACCAAGTATCATCAAGATTGGGTGAAAAAATATTTGCTGGTATTTCGGGAACTCGTAATTTCTTGGAAGGTTGGCAATCCCTCTCAATGAAAGTGCTTTTCCACAGTCAGTGCCTAGGGCTACTTAAAGAGGAAACAATCCATAGAGACAAAACTGAGACCTCCTTTATTTTGTCAAGTTTCAAAGAGCTACTACAAAACATGTAGGATTTAGAGTTCCAAATTTATCTATCTATATAGGAGAGAACAGAGTGAAACCTAAAAATAAAAACTGCTACTGTAAACGAATGCTTCAAACTAGAAGAACAAAATTTGGTGAGCCAAATGGGATTTGTGTACTGATCATTACCACCAAGTATCATCAAGATTGGGTGAAAAAATATTTGCTGGTATTTCGGAAACTCGTTATTTCTTAGAAGCTTGGCAATCCTCTCAATGAAAGTGCTTTTCCACAGTCTGTGCCTAGGACTACTTGAAGAGGAAACAAAACATAGAGACAAAACTGAGAACTCCTTTATTTTGTCAAGTTTCAAAGAGCTACTGCAAACCATGTTGGACTTAGAGTTCCAAATTCATCTATGTATAAAGGAGAAACAGAGGAAAACCTAAATATAAAAACTGTTACAGTAGACGAACGCTTCAACCTAGAAGAAAGAATTTGGTGAGCCAAGTGGGATTTGTTTACCGATCATCACCAAAAAGTATCATGAAAATTGGGTGAAGAAATATTTGCTGGTATTTCGGAAACTCGTTATTTCTTAGAAGCTTGGCAACCCCTCTCAATGAAAGTGCTTTTCCACAGTCAGTGCCTAGGGCTATTTGAAGAGGAAACAATCCATAGAGACAAAACTGAGAACTCCTTTATTTTGTCAAGTTTCAAAGAGCTAGTACAATCCACGTTGGATTTAGAGTTCCAAATTTATCTATCTATATAGGAGAGAATAGAGTGAAACCTAAAAATAAAAACTGCTACTGTAAACGAACGCTTAAATCTAGAAGAACAAAATTTGGTTTGCCAAGTGGGATTTGTGTACTGATCATTACCACCAAGTATCATCAAGATTCGGTGAAAAAATATTTGCTGGTATTTCGGAAAATCGTTATTTCTTAGAAGCTTGGCAACCCCTCTCATTGAAAGTGCTTTTCTACAGTCTGTGCCTAGGACTACTTGAAGAGGAAACAAATCATAAAGACAAAACTGAGAACTACTTTATTTTGTCAAGTTTCAAAGAACGACTGCAAACCATGTTGGATTTAGAGTTCCAAATTCATCTATCTATATAGGAGAGAACAGAGGGAAACCTAAATATAAAAACTGGAACTGTAGACGAATGCTTCAACCTAGAAGAACAAAATTTGGTGAGCCAAGTGGGATTTTTTTACCGATCATCACCACCAAGTATCATCAAAATTGGGTGAAAAAATATTTGCTGGTATTTCGGAAACTCGTTATTTCTTAGAAGCTTGGCAACCGCTCTCAATGAAAGTGCTTTTCCACAGTCGGTGCCTAGGACTACTTGAAGAGGAAACAAACCACAGAGACAAAACTGAGAACGCTTTTATTTTGTCAAGTTTCAAATAGCTACTACAAACCATGTTGGATTTAGAGTTCCAAATTTATCTATCTATTTAGGAGAGAACAGAGTGAAACCTAAATTTAAAAACTGGAACTGTAGACGAACGCTTCAACCTAGAAGAACAAAATTTGGTGAGCCAAGTGGGATTTGTGTACCGATCATCACCACCAAGTATCATCAATATTGGGTGAAAAAATATTTGCTGGTATTTCGGAAACTCGTTATTTCTTAGAAGCTTGGAAACCCCTCTCAATGAAAGTGCTTTTCCACAGTCTGTGTCTAGGGCTACTTAAGAGGAAACAAACCATAGAGACAAAACTGAAAACTCCTTTATTTTGTCAAGTTTCAAAGAGCCACTACAAACCATGATGGATTTAGAGTTCCAAATTCATCTATCTATATAGCAGAGAACAGGGTGAAACTTAAACATAAAAACTGCTACTGTAGACGAACGCTTCAACCTAGAAGAACAAAATTTGGTGAGCCAAGTGGGATTTGTTTACCGATCATCACCACCAAGTATCATCAAGATTCGGTGAAAAAATATTTGCTGGTATTTCGGAAACTCGTTATTTCTTAGAAGCTTGGCAACCCCTCTCAATGAAAGTGCTTTTCCACAGTCAGTGCCTAGGACTACTTGAAGAGGAATCAATCCATATAGACAAAACTGAGAACTCCTTTATTTTGTCAAGTTTCAAAGAGCTACTGCAAACCATATTGGATTTAGAGTTCCAAATTCATCTATCAATATAGGGGAGAACAGAGTGAAACCTAAATATAAAAACTGCTACTGTAGACGAACGCTTCAACCTAGAAGAACAAAATTTGGTGAGCCAAGTGGGACTTGTGTACTTGTCATTACCACCAAGTATCATCAAGATTGGGTGAAAAAATATATCCTGGTATTTCGGAAATTCGTTATTTCTTAGAAGCTTGGCAACCCCTCTCTATGAAAGTGCTTTTCCACAGTCTGTGCCAGGGTTACTTGAAGAGGAAACAAACCATAGAGACAAAACTGAGAACTCCTTTATTTTGTCAAGTTTCAAAGAGCTACTACAAACCATGTTGGATTTAGAGTTCCAAATTCATCTATCTATATAGGAGAGAAAACAGTGAAACCTAAAATAAAAACTGCTACAGTAAACGAATGCTTCAACCTCGAAGAACAAAATTTGGTGAGCCAAGAGGTATTTGTGTACTGATCATTACCACCACGTATCATCAACATTGGCTGAAAAAAATATTTGCTGGTATTTAGGAAACTCGTAATTTTTTGGAAGCTTGGCAACCCCTTTCAATGAAAGTGCTTTTCCACAGTCTCTGCTTAGGGCTACATGAAGCAGAAACAAATCATAGAGACAAAACTGAGAACTCCTTTACTTTGCCAAGTTTCAAAGAGCTACTACAAACCATATTGTATTTAGAATTCCAAATTCATCTATCTATATAGGAGAGACAGAGTGAAACCTAAATATAAAAACTTCTACTGTAGACGAACGCTTCAACATAGAAGAACAAAATTTGGTGAGCCAAGTGGGATTTGTGTAGTGATCCTTACCACCAAGTGTCATAAAGATTGCGAGAAAGAATATATGCTGGTTTTTCGGAAACTCGTTATTTCTTAGACGCTTGGCAAGCCCTCTCAATGAAAGTGCATTTCCACCGACTGTGCCTAGGGCTACTTGAAGAGGAAACAAATCATAGAGACAAAACTGAGAACTCCTTTATTATGTCAAGTTTCAAAGAGCTACTACAAACCATGTTGGATTTCGAGTTTCAAATTCATCTATCTATATAGCAGAGAACAGAGTGAAACCTATATAAAAAAACTGCTACTGTAGACGAACGCTTCAAACTAGAAGAACATAATTTGTTGAGCCAAGTGGGATTTGTGTACCGATCATTACTACCAAGTATCATCAAGATTGGGTGAAAAAATATTTGCTGGTATTTCGGAAACTATTAATTTATTGGAAGCTTGGCAACCCCTCTCAATGAAAGTGCTTTTCCACCGTCTCTGCTTAGGGCTACTTGATGCGGAAACAAATCATAGAGACAAAACTGAGAACTCCTTTATTTTGTCAAGTTTCAAAGAGCTACTACAAACCATAATGGATTTAGAGTTCCAAATTCATCTGTCTATATAGTAGAGAACAGAGTGAAACCTAAATATAAAAACTGCTACTGTAGACGAACGCTTCAACCTAGAAGAACAAAATTTGGTGAGCCAAGTGGGATTTGTGTACCGATCATCACCACCAAGTATCATTAAGATTGGGTGAAAAAATATTTGCTGGTATTTCGGAAACTCGTTATTTTTTAGAAGCTTGGCAACCCCTCTCAATGAAAGTGCTTTTACACAGTCAGTGCCTAGGGCTTCTTGAAGAGGAAACAATCCATAGAGACAAAACTGAGAACTCCTTTATTTTGTCAAGTTTCAAAGAGCTACTACAAACCACGTTGGATTTAGAGTTCCAAATTCATCTATCTATTTAGGAGAGAACAGAGTGAATCCTAAATATAAAAACTGGAACTGTAGACGAACGCTTCAACCAAGAAGAACAAAATTTGGTGAGCCAAGTGGGATTTGTGTACCGATCATCACCACCAAGTATCATCAATATTGTGTGAAAAAATATTTGCTGGTATTCGGAAACTCGTTATTTCTTAGAAGCTTCTCAACCCTTCTCAATGAAAGTGCTTTTCCACAGACTGTGCCTAGGACTACTAAAAGAGGAAACAAAACATAGAGACAAAACTGAGAACTACTTTATTTTGTCAAGTTTCAAAGAGCTACTGCAATCCATATTGAATTTAGAGTTCCAAATTCATCTATCTATATAGGAGAGAACAGAGTTAAACCTAAATATAAAAACTGCTACTGTAGACGAAAGCTTCAACCTAGAAGAACAAAATTTGGTGAGCCAAGTTGGAATTGTGGACCGCTCATCACCACCAAGTATCATCAAGATTGGGTGAAAAAATATTTCCTGGTATTTCGGAAACTCGTTATTTCTTAGAAGCTTGGCAACCCCTCTCAATGAAAGTGCTTTTCCACAGTCTGTGCCTAGGGCTACTTGAAGAGGAAACAAACCATAGAGACAAAACTGAGAACTCCTTTATTTTGTCAAGATTCAAAGAGCCACTACAAACCATGTTGGATTTAGAGTTCCAAATTCATCCATCTATATAGCAGAGAACAGAGTGAAACCTAAAAATAAAAACTACAACTGTAGACGAACGCTTCAACCTAGAAGAACAAAATTTGGTGAACCAAGTGGCATTGTGTACTGATCATTACGACCAAGTATCATCAAGATTGGGTGAAAAAATATTTGCTGGTATTTCGGAAACTCGTAATTTCTTGGAAGGTTGGCAATCCCTCTCAATGAAAGTGCTTTTCCACAGTCAGTGCCTAGGGCTACTTAAAGAGGAAACAATCCATAGAGACAAAACTGAGACCTCCTTTATTTTGTCAAGTTTCAAAGAGCTACTACAAAACATGTAGGATTTAGAGTTCCAAATTTATCTATCTATATAGGAGAGAACAGAGTGAAACCTAAAAATAAAAACTGCTACTGTAAATGAATGCTTCAAACTAGAAGAACAAAATTTGGTGAGCCAAATGGGATTTGTGTACTGATCATTACCACCAAGTATCATCTAGATTGGGTGAAAAAATATTTGCTGGTGTTTCGGAAACTCGTTATTTCTTAGAAGCTTGGCAATCCTCTCAATGAAAGTGCTTTTCCACAGTCTGTGCCTAGGACTACTTGAAGAGGAAACAAAACATAGAGACAAAACTGAGAACTCCTTCATTTTGTCAAGTTTCAAAGAGCTACTGCAAACCATGTTGGACTTAGAGTTCCAAATTCATCTATGTATAAAGGAGAAACAGAGGAAAACCTAAATAAAAACTGTTACAGTAGACGAACGCTTCAACCTAGAAGAAAGAATTTGGTGAGCCAAGTGGGATTTGTTTACCGATCATCACCACCAAGTATCATGAAAATTGGGTGAAGAAAGATTTGCTGGTATTTCGGAAACTCGTTATTTCTTAGAAGCTTGGCAACCCCTCTCAATGAAAGTGCTTTTCCACAGTCAGTGCCTAGGGCTACTTGAAGAGGAAACAATCCATAGAGACAAAACGGAGAACTCCTTTATTTTGTCAAGTTTCAAAGAGCTAGTACAAACCACGTTGGATTTAGAGTTCCAAATTTATCTATCTATATAGGAGAGAATAGAGTGAAACCTAAAAATAAAAACTGCTACTGTAAACGAACGCTTCAACCTAGAAGAACAAAATTTGGTGAGCCAAGTGCGATTTGTGTACTGATCATAACCACCAAGTATCATCAAGATTCGGTGAAAAAATATTTGCTGGTATTTCGGAATGTCGTTATTTCTTAGAAGCTTGGCAACCCCTCTCAATGAAAGTGGTTTTCTACAGTCTGTGCCTAGGACTACTTGAAGAGGAAACAATCCATAGAGACAAAACTGAGAACTCCTTTATTTTGTCAAGTTTCAAAGAGCTAGTACAAACCACGTTGGATTTAGAGTTCCAAATTTATCTATCTATATAGGAGAGAACAGAGGGAAACCTAAATATAAAAACTGGAACTGTAGACGAATGCTTCAACCTAGAAGAACAAAATTTGGTGAGCCAAGTGGGATTTTTTACCGATCATCACCACCAAGTATCATCAAAATTGGGTGAAAAAATATTTGCTGGTATTTCGGAAACTCGTTATTTCTTAGAAGCTTGGCAACCGCTCTCAATGAAAGTGCTTTTCCACAGTCTGTGCCTAGGGCTACTTGAAGAGGAAACAAACCACAGAGACAAAACTGAGAACGCTTTTATTTTGTCAAGTTTCAAATAGCTACTACAAACCATGTTGGATTTAGAGTTCCAAATTTATCTATCCATTTAGGAGAGAACAGAGTGAAACCTAAATTTAAAAACTGGAACTGTAGACGAACGCTTCAACCTAGAAGAACAAAATTTGGTGAGCCAAGTGGGATTTGTGTACCGATCATCACCACCAAGTATCATCAATATTGGGTGAAAAAATATTTGCTGGTATTTCGGAAACTCGTTATTTCTTAGAAGCTTGGCAACCCTTCTCAATGAAAGTGCTTTTCCACAGTCTGTGCCTAGGACTACTAAAAGAGGAAACAAAACATAGAGACAAAACTGAGAACTACTTTATTTTGTCAAGTTTCAAAGAGCTACTGCAATCCATATTGGATTTAGAGTTCCAAATTCATCCATCTATATAGGAGAGAACAGAGTGAAACATAAATATAAAATCTGCTACTATAGACGAAGGCTTCAACCTAGAAGAAAAAAATTCGGTGAGCCAAGTTGGATTGGGTGGACCGCTCATCACCACCAAGTATCATCAAGATTGGGTGAAAAATCATTTGCTGGTATTTCAGAAACTCGTTATTTCTTAGAAGCTTGGCAACCCCTCTCAATTAAAATGCTTCTCCACAGTCTGTGCCTAGGGCTACTTGAAGAGGAAACAAACCATAGAGACAAAACTGAGAACTCTTTTATTTTGACGAGTTTCAAAGAGCTACTACAAACAATGTTGGATTTAGAGTTCCAAATTCATCTATCTATATAGGAGAGAACAGAGTGAAAAATAAAAATAAAAATTACTACTGTACACGAACGCTAAAACCTAGAAGAACAAAATTTGTTGAGCCAAGTGGGATTTGTGTACTTGTCATTACCACCAAGTATCATCAAGATTGGGTGAAAAAATATTTCCTGGTATTTCGGAAACTCGTTATTTCTTAGAAGCTTGGCAACACCTCTCAATGAAAGTGCTTTTTCACAGTCTGTGCCTAGGGCTACTTTAAGAGGAAACAAACCATAGAGACAAAACTGAGAACTCCTTTATTTTGTCAAGTTTCAAAGAGCCACTACAATCCATGTTGGATTTAGAGTTCCAAATTCATCTATCTATATAGCAGAGAACAGAGTGAAACCTAAAAATAAAAACTGCTACTGTAGACAAACCCTTCAACTTAGAAGAACTAAATTTGGTGAGGGAAGTTGGAATTGTGGACCGCTCATCACCACCAAGTATCATCAAGATTGAGTGAAAAATATTTGCTGGTATTTTGGAAATTCGTTATTTCTTAGAAGCTTGGCCAACCCTCTCTATGAAAGTGCTTTTCCACAGTCTGTGCCAGGGCTACTTGAAGAGGAAACAAACCATGGAGACAAAACTGAGAACTCCTTTATTTTGTCAAGTTTCAAAGAGCTACTACAAACCATGTTGGATTTAGAGTTCCAAATTCATCTATCTATATAGGAGAGAAAACAGTGAAACCTAAATTAAAAACTGCTACAGTAAACGAATGCTTCAACCTCGAAGAACAAAATTTGGTGAGCCAAGAGGTATTTATGTACCGATCATTACCACCACGTATCATCAACATTACCTGAAAAAAATATTTGCTGGTATTTCGGAAACTCGTAATTTCTTGGAAGCTTGGCAACCCCTTTCAATGAAAGTGCTTTTCCACAGTCTCTGCTTAGGGCTACATGAAGCAGAAACAAATCATAGAGACAAAACTGAGAACTCCTTTACTTTGCCAAGTTTCAAAGAGCTACTACAAACCATATTGTATTTAGAATTCCAAATACATCTATCTATATAGGAGAGACAGAGTGAAACCTAAATATCATAACTGCTACTGTAGACGAACGCTTCAACATAGAAGAACAAAATTTGGTGAGCCAAGTGGGATTTGTGTAGTGATCCTTACCACCAAGTGTCATAAAGATTGCGAGAAAAATATATGCTGGTTTTTCGGAAACTCGTTATTCTTAGACGCTTGGCAAGCCCTCTCAATGAAAGTGCATTTCCACCGACTGTGCCTAGGGCTACTTGAAGAGGAAACAAATCATAGAGACAAAACTGAGAACTCCTTT
>NW_027517813.1:0-39507 GCF_048772815.1 Callospermophilus lateralis | reverse complement strand
TATCCCACTTGGCTCACCAATTTTGTTCTTCGAGGTTGAAGCATTCGTTTACAGTAGCAGTTTTTATTTTTAGGTTTCACTCACTTCTCTCCTATATAGATAGATGAATTTGGAACTTTAAATCCAATATGGTTTGTAGTAGCTCTTTGAAACTTGACAAAATAAAAGTGTTCTCAGTATTGTCTCTATGGATTGTTTCCTCTTCATGTTGCCCTAGGCACAAACTGTAGAAAAGTACTTTCATTGAAAGGAGTTGCCAAGATTCTAAGAAATAACGAGTTTTAGAAATACCAGCAAATATTTTTTCACCCTGTCTTGATGATACGTGGTGGTAATGATCAGTACACAAGTCCAACTTGGCTCACCAAATTGTGTTCTACTAGGTTGAAGTGTTCATTTACAGTAGCAGTTTTTATTTTTAGTTTTTACTCTGTTCTCTCCCATATAGATAGATGAATTTGGAACTCTAAAATCAACATGGTTTGTAGTATTTCTCTGAAACTTGACAAAATAAATGAGTTCTCAGTTTTGTCTCTATGGTTTGTTTCCTCTTCAAGTAGACCTAGGCCCAGACTGTGGAAAAGCACTTTCATTGAGAGGGGTTGCCAAGCTTCTAAGAAATAATGAGTTGTCAAAATAACAGCAAATATTTTTTCACCCAATCTTGAGGATACGTGGTGGTAATGATCAGAACACAAATCCCAATTAGCTCACCGAATTGTGTTGTTCTAGGTTGAAGTGTTCCTTTACAGTAGCAGTTTATACTTTTAGGTTTCCCTCTGTTCTCTCATATACAGATAGCTGAAATTGGAACTCTAAATCCAGCATGGTTTGTAGTAGCGCGGTGAAACTTGACAAAAAAAGTAGTTGCCAGTTTTGTCTCTATGATTTGTTTTCTCTTCAAGTAGCCATAAGCAGAGACTGTGGAAAAGCACTTTCATTGAAAGGAGTTGCCAAGCTTCCAAGAAATTACGAGTTTCTGAAATACCAGCAAATACTGTTTCACAAAACCTTGATTATACGTGGTGGTAATGACAAGTACACAAATCACACTTGGCTCACCAAATTTTGTTCTTCTAGGTTGAAGCATTCGTTTACAGTAGCAGTTTTTATTTTTAGGTTTCACTTTGTTCTCTCTTATATTGATAGATGAATATGGAACTCTTAATCCAACATGGTTTGTAGTAGCTTTTTGAAATTTGACAAAAATAAAGTCGTTCTCAGTATTGCCTCTATGGATTGTTTCCTCTTCAAGTAGCCCTAGGAACAGACTGTGGAAAAGCACTTTCATTGAAAGGGGTTGCCAAGCTTTCAAGAAATAACGAGTTTCCGAAATACCAGCAAATATTTTTTCACCCAATCTTGATGATACTTGGTGGTAATGATCGATACAGAAATCCCACTTGATTCACCAAATTTTGTTCTTCTAGGTTAAACGTTCGTTTACAGTAGCAGTTATATTTTTAGGTTTCCCTCTGTTCTCTCCTATATAGATAGATTAATTTGGAACTCTAAATACAACAGGGTTTGTAGTAGCTCTTTGAAACATGACAAAATAAAGGAGATCTCAGTTTTGTCTCTATGGTTTGTTACCTCTTCAAGTAGCCCTAGACACAGAATGTGGAAAAGCATTTTCATTGAGAGGGGTTGCCCAGCTTCTAAGAAATAACGAGTTTCCGAAATAGCATCAACTATTTTTTCACCCAATCTTGATGATACTTGGTGGTAATGATCAGTACACAAATCCCACTTGGCTCACCAAATTGTGTTCTAGGTTTATGCGTTCGTCTACAGTAGTAGTTTTCATTTTTAGGTTTCACTTTCTTCTCTCCTATATAGATAGATGAATTTGAAACTCTAAATCCAACATGGTTTGTAGTAGCTCTTTGAAATTTGACAAAATAAAGGAGTTCTCAGTTTTGTCTCTATGGTTTGTTTCCTCTTCAAGTAGCCCGAGGCACAGACTGGGGAAAAGCAATTGCATTGAGAGGGTTTGCCAAACTTCTAAGAAATAACGAGTTTCCGAAATACCAGCAAATATTTTTTTACCCAATCTTGATGATACTTGGTGGCAATGATCACTACACAAATCCAACTTGGCTCACCAAATTGTGTTCTTCTAGGTTTAAGCGTTCGTCTACAGAAGTAGTTTTTATATTTAGGTTTTACTCTGTTCTCTCTTATATTGATAGATAAATTTGGAACTCTAAATCCAACATGGTTTGTAGTAGCTCTTTGAAACTTGACAAAATAAAGGAGATCTCAGTTTTGTCTCTATGGTTTGTTTCCTCTTCAAGTAGCCCTAGGCACAGACTGGGGAAAAACACTTTCATTGAGAGGGGTTGCCAAGCTTCTAATAAATAACGAGTTTCCGAAATTCCAGCAAATATTTTTTCACCCAATCTTGATGTTACTTGGTGGTATTGATCAGTACAACAATCCCACTTGGCTCACCAAATTTTGTTCTTCTAGGTTGAAGCGTTCATTTACATTAGCAGTTTATATTTTTAGGTTTCCCTCTTCTCTCTCCTATATAGATAGGTGAATTTGGAACTCTAAATCCAACATGGTTTGTAGTAGCTCTATGAAACTTGACAAAAAAAGTTGTTCTCAGTTTTGTCTCTATTATTTGTTTCCTCTTCAAGTAGCCCTAAGGAGAGACTGTGGAAAAGCACTTTCATTGAAAGGAGTTGCCAAGCTTCCAAGAAATTACGAGTTTACGAAATACCAGCAAATACTTTTTCACTCAAACTTGATGAAACGTGGTGGTAATGACAAGTACACAAATTCCGCTTGGCTCACCAAATTTTGTTCTTCTAGGTTGAAGTGTTCATTTACAGTAGCAGTTTTTATTTTTAGGTTTCACTTTGTTCTCTCCTATATAGATAGATGAATTTGGAACTCTAAATCCAACATGGTTTGTAGTAGCTCTTTGAATCTTGACAAAATAAAGGAGTTCTGAGTTTTGTCTCTATGGTTTGTTTCCTCTTCAAGTAGCCCTAGGCACAGACTGTGGAAAAGCACTTTCATTTTGAGGGGTGGCCAAACTTCTAAGAAATAACGAGTTTCCGCAATACCAGCAAATATTTTCTCACCCAATCTTGATGATACTTTGTGGTAATGATAGGTACACAAATCCCACTTGACTCACCAAATTTTGTTCTTCTATTTTGAAGCGTTCGTTTAGAGTAGCAGTTTATAATTTTTGGTTTCCCTCTGTTCTCTCCTATATAGATAGATTAATTTGGAGCTCTAAATCCAACATGGTTTTAGTAGCTCTTTGAAACTTCAAAAAATAAAGGAGTTCTTAGTTTTGTCTCTATGATTTGTTTTCTCTTCAAGTAGCCCTAAACAGACACTGTGGTAAACCACTTTCAATGAAAGGGGTTGCAAAGCCTCCAAGAAATTACGAGTTTCCGAAATACCAGCAAATATTTTTTCACCCAATCTTGATGATACTTGGTGGTAATGATCAGTACACAAATCCCACTTGGCTCACCAAATTGTGTTCTTCTAGGTTTAAGCGTTCGTCTACAGTAGTAGTTTTCATTTTTAGGTTTCACTTTGTTCTCTCCTATATAGATAGATGAATTTGGAATTCTAAATCCAACATGGTTTGTAGTAGCTCTTTGAAACTTGACAAAATAAAGGAGTTCTCAGTTTTGTCTCTATGGTTTGTTTCCTCTTCAAGTAGCCCTAGGCACAGACTGGGGAAAAGCAATTGCATTGAGAGGGTTTGCCAAACTTCTAAGAAATAACGAGTTTCCGAAATACCAGCAAATATTTTTTTACCCAATCTTGATGATACTTGGTGGCAATGATCAGTACACAAATCCAACTTGGCTCACCAAATTGTGTTCTTCTAGGTTTAAGCGTTCGTCTACAGTAGTAGTTTTTATATTTAGGTTTTACTCTGTTCTGTCTTATATTGATAGATAAATTTGGAACTCTAAATCCAAAATGGTTTGTAGTAGCTCTTTGAAACTTGACAAAATAAAGGAGATCTCAGTTTTGTCTCTATGGTTTGTTTCCTCTTCAAGTAGCCCTAGGCACAGACTGGGGAAAAGCACTTTCATTGAGAGGGGTTGCCAAGCTTCTAAGAAATAACGAGTTTCCGAAATTCCAGCAAATATTTTTTCACCCAATCTTGATGATACTTGGTGGTATTGATCAGTACAACAATCCCACTTGGCTCACCAAATTTTGTTCTTCTAGGTTGAAGCGTTCATTTACAGTAGCAGTTTATATTTTTAGGTTTCCCTCTGCTCTCTCCTATATAGATAGCTGAATTTGGAACTCTAAATCCAACATGGTTTGTAGTAGCTCTATGAAACTTGACAAAAAAAGTAGTTCTCAGTTTTGTCTCTATGATTTGTTTCCTCTTCAAGTAGCCCTAAGAAGAGACTGTATAAAAGCACTTTCATTGAAAGAAGTTGCCAAGCTTCCAAGAAATTACGAGTTTACGAAATACCAAAAAATATTTTTTCACCAAATCTTGATGATACTTGGTTGTATTGATCAGTACAACAATCCCACTTGGCTCACCAAATTTTGTTCTTCTAGGTTGACGCGTTCGTCTACAGTACCAGTTTTTATATTTAGGTTTCACTCTGTTCTCTTCTATATACATAGATGAATTTGGAACTCTAAATCCAACATGGTTTGTAGTAGCTCTTTGAAACTTGACAAAATAAAGGAGTTCTCAGTATTGTCTTTATGGTTTGTTTCCTCTTCAAGTAGCCCTAGGTACAGACTGTGGAAAAGCACTTTCATTGAAAGGGGTTGCCTAGCTTCCAAGAAATATCGAGTTTCCGAAACACCAGCAAATATTTTTTCACCCAATCTTGATGATACTTGGTGGTAATGATCGGTACACAAATCCCACTTGACTCACCAAATTTTGTTCTTCTAGGTGGAAGCGTTCGTTTACTGTAGCAGTTTATATTTTTAGGTTACCCTCTGTTCTCTCCTATATAGATAGCTGAATTTGGAACCCTAAATCCAACATGGTTTGGAGTAGCTCTTTGCAACTTGACAAAAAAAGTAGTTCTCAGTTTTGTCTCTATGATTTCTTTCCTCTTCAAGTAGCCCTAAGGAGAGACTGTGGAAAAGCACTTTCATTGAAAGGAGTTGCCAAGCTTCCAAGAAATTACGAGTTTATGAAATACCAACAAATACTTTTTCACCCAATCTTCACGATACGTGGTGGTAATGACAAGTACAAAAATTCCGCTTGGCTCACCAAATTTTGTTCTTCTAGGTTGAAGTGTTCATTTACATTAGAAGTTTTTATTTTTAGGTTTTAATTTGTTCTCTCCTATATAGATAGATGAATTTGAAACTCTAAATCCAACATGGTTTGTAGTAGCTCTTTGAAACTTGACAAAATAAAGGAGTTCGCAGTTTTGTTTCTATGGTTTGTTTCCTTTAAAAGTAGCCCTAAGCACAGTCTGTGGAAAAGCACTTTAATTTTGAGGGGTGGCCATGCTTCTAAGAAATAACAAGTTTCCGAAATACCAGCAAATATTTTTTCTCCCAATCTTGATGATACTTGGTGGTAATGATGGGTACACAAATCCCACTTTACTCACCAAATTTTGTTCTTCTAGTTTGAAGCGATCGTTTACAGTAGCAGTTTATATTTTTAGGTTTCCCTCTGTTCTCTCCAATATAGATAGCTGAATTTGGAACTCTAGATCCAACAGGGTTTGTACTAGCTCTTTGAAACTTGACAAAAAAAGTAGTTCTCTGTTTTGTCTCTATGATTTGTTTCCTCTTCAAGTAGCCCTAAGCAGAGAATGTGGAAAAGCACTTTCATTGAAAGGATTTGCCAAGCTTCCAAGAAATTACGAGTTTCCGAAATACCAGCAAATACTTTTTCACCCAATCTTGATGATACGTGGTGGTAATAATCAGAACACAAATCCCACTTGGCTCACCAAATTTTGTTCTTCTAGGTTGAAGCGTTCGTTTACAGTAGCAGTTTTTATTTTTAGGTTTCCCTTTGTTCTCTCCTATGTAGAAAGATGAATTTGGAACTCTAAATTTAACATGGATTGTAGTAGCTCTATGAAACTAGACAAAATAAAGGAGTTCTCAGTATTGTCTCTATGGTTTGTTTCCTCTTCAAGTAGCCCTAGGCACAAACTGTGGAAAAGCACTTTCATTGAAAGGGGTTGCCAAGCTTCCAAGAAATAACGTGGTTCCAAAATACCAGCAAATATTTTTTCACCCTATCTGGATGATACTTGGTGGTAATGATCGGTACACAAATCCCACTTGGCTCACCAAATTTTGTTCTTCTAGTTTGAAGCGTTCGTTTACAGTAGCAGTTTATATTTTTAGGTTTCCCTCTGGTCTCTCTGTATAGATAGCTAAATTTGGAACCCTAATCCAACATGGTGTGTACTAGCTCTTTGAAACTTGACATAAAAAATTAGTTCTCAGTTTTGTCTCTATGATTTGTTTCCTCTTCACGTAGCCCTAAGCAGAGACTGTGGAAACGCACTTTCATTGAAAGGGGTTGCCAAGCTTCCAAGAAATAACGAGTTTCCGAAATACCAGCAAATACTTTTTCACCCAATCTTGATGATACTTGGTGGTAATGACAAGTACATAAATCCCACTTGACTCACCAAATTTTGTTCTTCTAGGTGGAAGCGTTCGATTACAGTAGCAGTTTATATTTTTAGGTTTCCCTCTGTTCTTTCCTATATAGATAGATGAATTTGGATCTCTAAATCCAACATGGTTTGTTGTATCTCTTTGAAACTTGACAACATAAAGGAGTTCTCAGTTTTGTCACTATGGTTTGTTTCCTCTTCAAGTAGCCCTAAGCAGAGAATGTGGAAAAGCAGTTTCATTGAAAGGGGTTTCCAAGCTTCGAAGAAATAATGAGTTTCCGAAATACCAGCAAATATTTTTTCACCCAATCTTGATGATACTTGGTGGTAATGATCGGTACAGAAATCCCACTTGACTCACCAAATTTTGTTCTTCTAGTTTGAAGCGTTCGTTTACAGTAGCAGTATATATTTTTAGGTTTCCCTCTGTTCTCTCCTATATAGATAGCTGAATTTGGAACTCCAAATCCAACATGGTTTGTAATAGCTCTTTGAAACTTTACAAAAAATGTAGTTCTCAGTTTTGTCTCTATGATTTGCTTCCTCTTCAAGTAGCCCTAAGCAGAGACTGTGGAAAAGCACTTTCATTTAAAGGGGTTGCCAAGCTTTCAAGAAATTAAGAGTTTCAGAAATACAGGCAAATATTTTTTCACCCAAACTTGATGATACATGGCGGTAATGATCGGTAAACAAATCCCACTTGACTCAACAAATTTTGTTCTTCTAGTTTGAAGCGTTCGTTTACATTAGCAGTTTATATTTTCAGGTTTCCCTCTGTTCTCCCCTATATAGATAGATGAATTTAAAACTCTAAATGCAACATGGTTTGTAGTAGCTCTTTGAAACTTGAGAAAATAAAGGAGTTCTCAGTTTTTTCTCTATGATTTGTTTCCTCTTCAAGTAGCCCTAAGCAGAGACTGTGGAAAAGCACTTTCATTTAAAGGGGTTGCCAAGCTTCCAAGAAATTACGAGTTTCTGAAATCCAGGCAAATATTTTTTAGCCCAAACTTGATGATACGTGGTGCTAATGACAAGTACACAAATGCCACTTGGCTCACCAAATTGTGTTCTTCTAGGTTGAAGCGTTCGTTTTCAGTAGCAGTTTTTATTTTTAGGTTTCACTTTGTTCTCTCCTATATAGATATATGAATTTGGAACTCTAAATCCAACATGCTTTGTAGTAGCTTTTTGAAACTTGAGAAAATAAAGGCATTCTCAGTTTTGTCTCTATGGTTTGTTTCCTCTTCAATTAGACCTAGGCACAGACTGTGGATAAGCACTTTCATTGAAAGGGGTTGCCAAGCTTCCAAAAAATAACGAGTTTCCGAAATACCAGCAAATATTTTTTCACCCAAACTTGATGTTACATGGTGGTAATGATCGGTACACAAATCCTACTTGACTCAACAAATTTTGTTCTTCTAGGTTGAAGCGTTCGTTTACATTAGCAGTTTTTATTTTTAGGTTTCCCTCTGTTCTCTCCTATATAGATAGATGAATTTGGAACTCTAAATACAACATGATTTGTAGTAGCTCTTTGAAACTTGACAAAATAAAGGAGTTCTCAGTTTTGTCTCTATGATTTGTTTCCTCTTTAAGTAGCCCTAAGCAGAGGCTGTGGAAAAGCACTTTCATTGAAAGGGGTTGCCAAGCTTCAAAGAAATAACGAGTTTCCGAAATACCATCAAATATTTGTTCACCCACTCTTTATGACACTTGGTGGTAATGATCGGTACACAAATCCCACTTGACTCACCAAATTTTGTTCTTCTAGGTTGAAGCTTTCGTCTACAGTAGCAGTTTTTATATTTAGGTTTTTCTCTCTTCTCTCCTATATAGATAGATGAATTTGGAACTCTAAATCCAGCATGGTTTGTAGTAGCGCTTTGAAACTTGACAAAATAAAGGAGTTCTCAGTTTTGTCTCTATGGTTTGTTTCCTCTTCAAGTAGCCCTAGGTACAGACTGTGGAAAAGCACTTTCATTGAGAGGGGTTGCCAAGCTTCGAAGAAATAACGAGTTTCCGAAATACCAGCAAATATTTGTTCACCCAATCTTTATGATACTTGGTGGTAATGATCGGTACACAAATCCAACTTGACTCACCAAATTTTGTTCTTCTAGATTGAAGCTTTTGTCTACAGTAGCAGTTTTTATATTTAGGTTTTTCTCTGTTCTCTCCTATATAGATAGATAAATTTGAAACTCTAAATCCAACATGGTTTGTAGTAGCTCTTTGAAACTTGTCAAAATAAAGGAGTTCTCAGTTTTGTCTCTATGGTTTGTTTCCTCTTCAAGTAACCCTAGGCACAGACTGTGGAAAAGCACTTTCATTGAAAGAGGTTGGAAGCTTTCAAGAAATAACGAGTTTCCATATACCAGCAAATATTTTTTCACCCAATCTTGATGATACTTGGTGGTAATGATCGGTACACAAATCCTACTTGACTCACCAACTTTTGACACTTCTCGGTTGAAGCGTTCGTTTACAGTAGCAGTTTATAGTTTTAGGTTTCCCTCTGTTCTCTCCTATGTAGATAGATGAATTTGGAACTCTATATCCAACATGGTTTGTAGTAGCTCTTTGAAACTTTACAAAACAAAGGATTCTCAGTTTTGTCTCTATGGTTTGTATCCTCTTCAAGTAGCCCTAGGCACAGAATGTGGAAAAGCACTTTCATTGAGAGGGGTTGCCAAGATTCTAAGATATAACGAATTTCTGAAATATCAGCAAGCATTTTTTCACCCAATCTTGATGATACTTGGTGGTAATGATCAGTACACCAATCCCACTTGGCTCACCAAATTTTGTTTTTCTAGGTTGAAGCGTTTGTCTACAGTAGCAGTTTTTATATTTAGGTTTCTCTCTGTTCTCTTCTATATAGATAGATGAATTTGGAACTCTAAATCAAACATGGTTTGTAGTAGCTCTTTGAAACTTGACAAAAAAAGTAGTTCTCAGTTTTGGCTCTATGATTTGTTTCCTCTTCAAGTAGCCTGAAGGAGAGACTGTGGAAAAGCACTTTTATTGAAAGGAGTTGCCAAGCTTCCAAGAAATTACGAGTTTACGAAATACCAGCAAATACTTTTTCACCCAATCTTGACGATACGTGGTGGTAATGACAAGTACAAAAATCCCGCTTGGCTCACCAAATTTTGTTCTTCTAGGTTGAAGTGTTCGTTTACAGTAGCAGTTTTTATTTTTAGGTTTCACTTTTTTCTCTCCTATATAGATAACCGAATTTGGAATTCTAAATCCAACATGGTTTGTAGTAGCTCTTTGAAACTTGACAAAAGAAAGGAGTTCTCAGTTTTGTCTCTATGGTTTGGTTCCTCTTCAAGTAGCCCTAGGCACAGACTGTGGAAAAGCATTTTCATTTTGAGGGTTGGCCAAGCTTCTAAGAAATAACCAGTTTAAGAAATACCAGCAAATATTTTTTCACCCAATCTTGATGATACTTGGTGGTAATAATGAGTACACAAATCCCACTTGACTCACCATATTTCGTTCTTCTAGTTTGAAGCGTTCGTTTACAATAGCAGTTTATATATTTAGGTTTCACTCTGTTCTCTCCTATATACATAGATGAATTTGGAACTCTAAATCCAACATGGTTTGTACTAGCTCTTTGAAACTTGAAAAAATAAAGTAGTTCTCAGTTTTGTCTCAATGAATTGTTTTCTCTTAAAGTAGCCCTAAACAGAGACTTTGGAAAGCACTTTCATTGAAAGGGGTTGCAAGCTTCCAAGAAATAACGAGTTTTCGAAATACCAGCAAATATTTATTCACCCAATCTTGATGATACTTGGTGGTAATGATCGGTACACAAATCCCACTACACTCACCAAATTTTGACACTTCTAGGTTGAAGCATTCGTTTACAGTAGCAGTTTATATTTTTAGGTTTCCCTCTGTTCTCTCCTATGTACATAGATGAATTTGGAACTCTAAATCCAACATGGTTTGTAGTAGCTCTTTGAAACTTGACAAATATAGGCGTTCTCAGTTTTGTCTCTCTGGTTTGTTTAATCTTCAAGTAGCCGTAGGCACAGACTGTGGAAAAGCACTTCCTTTGAGAGGGGTTGCCAAGCTTTCAAGAAATTACGAGTTTCCGAAATACCAGCAAATATTTTTTCACCCACTCTGGATGATACGTGGTGGTAATGACAAGTACACAAATCTCATTTGGCTCACCAAGTTTTGTTCTTCTAGGTTGAAGCGTTCGTTTACAGTAGCAATTTTTATTTTGAGGTTTCACTCTGTTCTCTCTTATATGGATAGATGAATTTGGAACTCTAAATCCAACATGGTTTGTAGTAGTTCTTTGAAACTTGACAAAATAAAGGATTTCTCCGTTTTGTCTTTATGGTTTGTTTTCTCTTCATGTAGCCCTAGACAGAGACTGTGGAAAAGCACTTTCATTGAGAGGGGTTGCCAAGCTTCTAAGAAATAACGATATTCAGAAATACCAGCAAATATTTTTTATCCAAATCTTGATGATACTTGCTGGTAATGATTGGTACAGAAATCCAACTTGGTTCACCAAATTTTGTTCTTCTATGTTGAAGCGTTCGTCTACAGTAGCAGTTTTTATATTATGTTTCTGACTTTTCTCTTCTATATACATAGAAGCGTTCGTTTACAGTAGCAGTTTTTATTTTGAGGTTTCACTCTTTTCTCTTCTATATAGATAGATGAATTTGGAACTCTAAAATCAACATGGTTTGTAATATCTCTCTGAAACTTGACAAAATAAAGTAGTTTTCAGTTTTGTCTCTATAGTTTGTTTCATCTTCAAGTAGCACTAGGCAGAGACTGTGGAAAACCACTTTCATTGAGAGGGTTTCCCAAGCTTCTAAGAAATAACGAGTTTCCGAATTACCTGCAAATATTATTTCACCCAATCTTGATGATCCTTCGTGGTAATGATCAGTACACAAATACCACTAGGCTCACCAAATTGTGTTCTTCTAGGTTGAAGCGTTCGTTTACAATAGCAGTTTTTATTTTTAGGTCTCACTCTGTTCTCTTTTATATTGATAGATGAATTTGGAACACTAAATCCAAATGGTTTGTAGTAGCTCTTTGAAACTTTAAAAATGAAGGAGTTCTTAGTTTTTTCTCTATGTTTTGTTTCCTTTTCAAGTAGCCCTAGGCACAGACTGTGGAAAAGCACATTCATTGAGATTGGTTGCAGGGCTTCTAAGAAATAACGAGTTTCCGAAATACCAGCAAATATTTTTTCACCCAATCTTGATGATACTTGGTGGTAATGACAAGTACAAAAATCCCACTTGGCTCACCACATTTTGTTCTTCTAGGTTGAAGCGTTTGTTTACAGTAGCAGTTTATATTTTTAGGTTTCCCTCTGTTCTCTCCTATATAGATAGATGAATTTGGAACTCTAAATCCAACATGGTTTGTAATAGCTCTTTGAAACTTGACAAAATAATGGAGTTCTCAGTTTTGTCTCTATGATTTGTTTCCTCTTCAAGTAGCCCTCAGCAGAGACTGTGGAAAAGCACTTTCATTGAAAGGGTTTGCCAAGCTCCCATGAAATCACGAGTTTCCGAAATACCAGCAAATATTTTTTCACCCAATCTTGATGATACTTGGTGGTAATGATCGGGACACAAATCCCACTTGACTGACCAAATTTTTTTCTTCTACTTTGAAGCGTTAGTTTACAGTAGCAGTTTATATTTTTAGGTCTCCCTCGGTTCTCTCCTATATAGTAGATGAATTTGGAACACTAAATCCAACATGGTTTGTAGTAGCTCTTTGAAACTTGACAAAATAAAGGAGTTCTCAGTTTTGTCTCTTTGATTTGTTTCCTCTTCAAGTAGCCCTAAGCAGAGACTGTGGAAAAGCACTTTCATTGAAAGGGGTTGCCTATCTTCTAAGAAATAAGTAGTTTCCGAAATACCAGCAAATACTTTTTCACCCAATCTTGATGATACTTGGTGGTAATGACAAGTACAAAAATCCCACTTGGCTCACCACATTTTGTTCTTCTAGGTTGAAGCGTTTGTTTACAGTAGCAGTTTATATTTTTAGGTTTCCCTCTGTTCTCTCCTATATAGATAGATGAATTTGGAACTCTAAATCCAACATGGTTTGTAATAGCTCTTTGAAACTTGACAAAATAATGGAGTTCTCAGTTTTGTCTCTATGATTTGTTTCCTCTTCAAGTAGCCCTCAGCAGAGACTGTGGAAAAGCACTTTCATTGAAAGGGTTTGCCAAGCTCCCATGAAATCACGAGTTTCCGAAATACCAGCAAATATTTTTTCACCCAATCTTGATGATACTTGGTGGTAATGATCGGGACACAAATCCCACTTGACTGACCAAATTTTTTTCTTCTAGTTTGAAGCGTTAGTTTACAGTAGCAGTTTATATTTTTAGGTCTCCCTCGGTTCTCTCCTATATAGTAGATGAATTTGGAACTCTAAATCCAACATGGTTTGTAGTAGCTCTTTGAAACTTGACAAAATAAAGGAGTTCTCAGTTTTGTCTCTTTGATTTGTTTCCTCTTCAAGTAGCCCTAAGCAGAGACTGTGGAAAAGCACTTTCATTGAAAGGGGTTGCCAAGCTTCCAAGAAATTACGAGTTTCCGAAATACCAGCAAATATTTTTTTACCCAATCTTGATGATACTTCGTGGTAATGACAAGTACACAAATCCCACTTGGCTCACCACATTTTGTTCTTCTAGGTTGAAGCGTTCGTTAACAGAAGCAGTTTTTATTTTTAGGTTTCACTCTGTTCTCTCCTTATAGATAGATGAATTTGGAACTCTAAATCCAACATGGTTTGTAATAGCTCTTTGAAACTTGACAAAATAAAGGAGTTCTCACTTTTGTCTCTATGATTTGTTTCCTCTTCAAGTAGCCCTCAGCAGAGACTGTGGAAAAGCACTTTCATTGAAAGGGTTTGCCAAGCTCCAAAGAAATTACGGGTTTCCGAAATACCAGAAAATATTTTTTCACCGAATCTTGATGACACTTGGTGTTAATGACAAGTACACAAATGCCACTTGGCTCACCAAATATTGCTCTTCTAGGTTGAAGTGTTCGTTTACAGTAGCAGTTTTTATTTTTAGGTTTCCCTCTGTTCTCTCCTATATAGATAGATGAATTTGGAACACTAAATCCAACATGGTTTGGAGTAGCTCTTTGAAACTTGACAAAATAAAATGTTCTGAGTTTTGTCTCTATGGTTTGTTTCCTCTTCAAATAGCCCTAGGCACAGACTGTGGAAAAGAACTTTCATTGAAAGGGGTTGCCTATCTTCTGAGAAATAAGTAGTTTCCGAAATACCAGCAAATACTTTTTCACCCAATCTTGATGATACGTGGTGGTAATGATCTGTACCCAAATGCCACTTGGCTCACTAAATTGTGTACTTCTAGGGTGAAGCGTTCGTTTACAGTAGCAGTTTTTATTTTTAGGTTTCACTCCGTTCTCTTCCATATAGATAGATGAATTTGGAACTCTAAATCCAACCTGGTTTGTAGTAGCTCTTTGAAACTTGACAAAATAAAGGAGTTCTCAGTTGTGTCTCTATGGCTTGTTTCCTCTTCAAGTAGCCCTAGGCATAGACTGTGGAAAAGCACTTTCATTGAAAGGGCTTGCCAAGCTTCTAAGAAATAACAAGTTTTTGAAATACCAGCAAATATTTTTTCACCGAATCTTGATGATACTTGGTGGTAATGATCGGTACACAAATCCCACTTAACTCACCAAATTTTGTTCTTCTAGGTTGAAGCGTTAGTTTACAGTAGCAGTTTATATTTTTAGGTCTCCCTCTGTTCTCTCCTATGTAGATAGATGAATTTGGAACTCTAAATCCAACATGGTTTGTAGTAGCTCTTTGAAACTTGACAAAATAAAGGAGTTCTCAGTTTTGTCTCTTTGATTTGTTTCCTCTTCAAGTAGCCCTAAGCAGAGACTGTGGAAAAGCAGTTTCATTGAAAGGGGTTGCCAAACTTCCAAGAAATTACGAGTTTCCGAAATACCAGCAAATATTTTTTCACCCAATCTTGATGATACTTGGTGGTAATGACCAGTACACAAATCCCTCTTGCCTCACCACATTTTGTTCTTCTAGGTTGAAGCGTTCGTTTAGAGTAGCAGTTTTTATTTTTAGGTTTCACTCTGTTCTCTCCTATATAGTTAGATGAATTTGGAACTCTAAAATCAACATGGTTCGTAGTATCTATATGAAACTTGACAAAATAAAGGAGTTCTCAGTTTTGTCACTATGGTTTGTTTCCTCTTCAAGTATCACTAGGCACAGACTGTGGAAAAGCACTTTCATTTGGAATTGTTGCAAAGCTTCTAAGAAATAACGAGTTTCCAAAATACCAGCAAATATTTTTTCACCCAATCTTGATGATACTTCTTGGTAATGATCAGTACACAAGTACCACTTGTCTCACCAAATTGTGTTCTTCTAGGTTCAAGCGTTCGTTTACAATAGCAGTTTTTATTTTTAGGTTTCACTCTGTTCTTTTTTATATAGATAGATGAATTTGGAACTCTAAATCCAACATGGTTTGTAGTAGCATTTTGAAACTTGACAAAATGAAGGAGTTCTCAGTTTTGTCTCTATGTTTTATTTCCTCTTCAACTATCCCTAGGCACAGACTGTGGAAAAGCACTTTCATTGAGAGGGGTTGAGAGGCTTCTAAGAAATAACGATTTCCCGGAATAACAGCAAATATTTTTTCATCCAATCTTAATGATACTTGGTGGTAATGACAAGTACACAAATCCCACTTGGCTCACCAAATTTTGTTCGTCTAGGTTGAAGCGTTCGTTTACAGTAGCATTTTATATTTTAGGTTTCACTCTGTTGTCTCCTATATAGATAGATGAATTTGGAACTCTAAATCCAACATGGTTTGTAGTAGCTCTTTGAAACTTGACAAAATAAAGGAGTTCTCAGTTTTGTCTCTATGATTTGTTTCCTCTTCAAGTAGCCCTCAGCAGAGTCTGTGGAAAAGCACTTTCATTGAAAGGGTTTGTCAAGCTCCCAAGAATTTACGGGTTTCCGAAATAACAGCAAATATTTTCTCACCCAATCTTGATGATACTAGGTGGTAATGATCAGTACAGAAATGCCACTTGGCTCACTAAATTGTGTTCTTCTAGGTTGAAGCGTTCGTTTACAGTAGCAGTTTTTATTTTTAGTTTCACTCTGTTCTCTCCCATATAGATAGATGAATTTGGAACTCTAAATCCAACATGGTTTGTAGTAGCTCTTTGAAACTTGACAAAATAAAGGAGTTCTCAGTTTTGTCTCTATGGTTTGTTTCCTCTTCAAGTAGCCCTAGGCATAGACTGTGGAAAAGAACTTTCATTGAAAGGGGTTGCCTATCTTCTAAGAAATAAGTAGTTTCCGAAATACCAGCAAATACTTTTTCACCCAATCTTGATGATACTTGGTGGTAATGATCGGTACACAAATCCACTTGACTGACCAAATTTTGTTCTTCTAGGTTGAAGCGTTAGTTTACAGTAGCAGTTTATATATTTAGGTCTCCCTCTGTTCTCTCCTATACAGATATATGAATTCGGAACTCTAAATCCAACATGGTTTGTAGTAGCTCTTTGAAACTTGACAAAATAAAGGAGTTCTCAGTTTTGTCTCTTTGATTTGTTTCCTCTTCAAGTAGCCCTAAGCAGAGACTGTGGAAAAGCACTTTCATTGAAAGGGGTTGCCAAGCTTCCAAGAAATTATGAGTTTCCGAAATACCAGCAAATACTTTTTCACCCAATCTTGATGATACTTGGTGGTAATGATCGGTACACAAATGCCACTTGACTCACCAAATATTGCTCTTCTAGGTTGAAGTGTTCGTTTACAGTAGCAGTTTTTATTTTTAGGTTTCCCTCTGTTCTCTCCTATATAGATAGATGAATTTGGAACTCTAAATCCAACATGGTTTGTAGTAGCTCTTTGAAACTTGACAAAATAAAGGAGTTCTCAGTTTTGTCTCTATGGCTTGTTTCCTCTTCAAGTAGCCCTAGGCATAGACTGTGGAAAAGCACTTTCATTGAAAGGGCTTGCCAAGCTTCTAAGAAATAACGAGTTTCTGAAATACCAGCAAATATTTTTTCACCCAATCTTGATGATACTTGGTTCTAATGACAAGTACACAAATCCCACTTGGCTCACCACATTTTGTTCTTCTTGGTTGAAACGTTCGTTTACAGTAGCAGTTTTTATTTTTAGGTTTCACTCTGTTCTCTCCTATATAGTTAGATGAATTTGGAACTCTAAAATCAACATGGTTTGTAGTATCTCTCTGACACTTGACAAAATAAAGGAGTTCCCAATTTTGTCTCTATGGTTTGTTTCCTCTTCAAGTAGCACTAGGCACAGACTGTGGAAAAGCACTTTCATTTGGAATTGTTGCAAAGCTTCTAAGAAATAACGAGTTTCCAAAATACCAGCAAATATGTTTTCACGCAATCTTGATGATCCTTCGTGGTAATGATCAGTACACAAGTACCACTTGGCTCACCAAATTGTGTTCTTCTAGGTTGAAGCGTTCGTTTACAATAGCAGTTTTTATTTTTAGGTTTCACTCTGTTCTTTTTCATATAGATAGATGAATTTGGAACTCTAAATCCAACATGGTTTGTAGTAGCACTTTGAAACTTGACAAAATGAAGGAGTTCTCAATTTTTTCTCTATGTTTTATTTCCTCTTCAAGTATCCCTAGGCACAGACTGTGGAAAAGCACTTTCATTGAGAGGGGTTGAGAGTCTTCTAAGAAATAACGAGTTCCCGGAATACCAGCAAATATTTTTTCACCCAATCTTAATGATACTTGGTGGTAATGACAAGTACACAAATCCCACTTGGCTCACCAAATTTTGTTCTTCTAGGTTGAAGTGTTCGTTTACAGTAGCATTTTATATTTTAGGTTTCTCTCTGTTGTCTCCTATATAGATAGATGAATTTGGAACTCTAAATCCAACATGGTTTGTAGTAGCTCTTTGAAACTTGACAAAATAAAGGAGTTCTCAGTTTTGTCTCTATGATTTGTTTCCTCTCAATTAGCGCTCAGCAGAGACTGTGGAAAAGCACTTTCATTGAAAGCCTTTGTCAAGCTCCTAAGAAATTACGGGTTTCCAAAATACCAGCAAATATTTTTTCAGCCAATCTTGATGATACTAGGTGGTAATGATCAGTACAGAAATGCCACTTGGCTCACTAAATTTTGTTCTTCTAGGTTGAAGCGTTCGTTTTCAGTAGCAGTTTTTATTTTGAGGTTTCACTCTTTTCTCTCCTATATAGATAGATGAATTTGGAACTCTAAAATCAACATGGTTTGTAGTATCTCTCTGAAACTTGACAAAATAAAGGAGTTTTCAGTTTTGTCTCTATAGTTTGTTTCCTCTTCAAATAGCACTAGGCAGAGACTGTGGAAAACCACTTTCATTGAGAGGGTTTCCCAAGCTTCTAAGAAATAACGAGTTTCCGAAATACCAGCAAATATTTTTTCACCCAATCTTGATGATCCTTCGTGGTAATGATCAGTACACAAATACCACTTGGCTCACCAAATTGTGTTCTTCTAGGTTGAAGCTTTCGTTTACAATAGCAGTTTTTATTTTTAGGTCTCACTCTGTTCTCTTTTATATTGATAGATGAATTTGGAACACTAAATCCAAAATGGTTTGTAGTAGCTCTTTGAAACTTTACAAAATGAAGGAGTTCTCTGTTTTGTCTCTATGTTTTGTTTCCTTTTCAAGTAGCCCTAGGCACAGACTGTGGAAAAGCACTTTCATTGAGATTGGTTGCCAGGCTTCTAAGAAATAACGAGTTTCCGAAATACCAGCAAATATTTTTTCACCCAATCTTGATGATACTTGGTGGTAATGACAAGTACACAAATCCCACTTGGCTCACCACATTTTGTTCTTCTAGGTTGAAGCGTTCGTTTACAGAAGCAGTTTTTCTTTTTAGGTTTCACTCTGTTCTCTCCTATATAGATAGATGAATTTGGAACTCTAAATCCAACATGGTTTGTAATAGCTCTTTGAGACTTGACAAAATAAAGGAGTTCTCAGTTTTGTCTCTATGATTTGTTTCCTCTTCAAGTAACCCTCAGCAGAGACTGTGGAAAAGCACTTTCATTGAAAGGGTTTGCCAAGCTCCAAAGAAATTACGGGTTTCCGAAATACCAGCAAATATTTTTTCACCGAATCTTGATGATACTTGGTGTTAATGACAAGTACACAAATGCCACTTGGCTCAACAAATATTGCTCTTCTAGGTTGAAGTGTTCGTTTACAGTAGCAGTTTTTATTTTTAGGTTTCCCTCTGTTCTATCCTATATAGATAGATGAATTTGAAACTCTAAATCCAACATGGTTTGTAGTAGCTCTTTGAAACTTGACAAAATAAAAAAGTTCTCGGTTTTGTCTCTATGGTTTGTTTCCTCTTCAAATAGCCCTAGGAACAGACTGGGGAAAAGCACATTCAATGAGAGGCGTTGCCAAGCTGTTAAGAATTAACGAGTTTCCGAAATACCAGCAAATATTTTTTCACCCAATCTTGATGATACGTGGTGGTAATGATCTGTACATAAATGCCACTTGGCTCACTAAATTGTATTCTTCCACGGTGAAGCGTTCGTTTACAGTAGCAGTTTTTATTTTTAGGTTTCACTCTGTTCTCTTACATATAAATAGATGAATTTGGAACTCTAAATCCAGCATGGTTTGTAGTAGCTCTTTGAAACTTGACAAAATAAAGAAGTTCTCAGTTTTGTCTCTATAGCTTGTTTCCTCTTCAAGTAGCCCTAGGCATAGACTGTGGAAAAGCACTTTAATTGAAAGGGCTTGCCAAGCTTCTAAGAAATAACGAGTTTCTGAAATACCAGCAAATATTTTTTCACCCAATCTTGATGATACTTGGTGGTAATGACAAGTACACAAATCCCACTTGGCTCACCAAATTTTGTTCTTCTAGGTTGAAGCGTTCGTTTACAGTAGCAGTTTTTATTTTGAGGTTTCACTCTTTTCTCTCCTATATAGATAGATGAATTTGGAACTCTAAAATCAACATGGATTGTAGTATCTCTCTGAAACTTGACAAAATAAAGGAGTTTTCAGTTTTGTCTCTATAGTTTGTTTCCTCTTTAAGTAGCACTAGGCAGAGACTGTGGAAAACCACTTTCATTGAGAGGGTTTCCCAAGCTTCTAAGAAATAACGAGTTTACGAAATACCTGCAAATATTTTTTCACCCAATCTTGATGATCCTTCGTGGTAACGATCAGTACACAAATACCACTTGGCTCACCAAATTGTGTTCTTCTAGGTTGAAGCGTTCGTTTACAATAGCAGTTTTTATTTTTAGGTCTCACTCTGTTCTCTTTTATATTGATAGATGAATTTGGAACACTAAATCCAAAATGGTTTGTAGTAGCTCTTTGAAACTTTAAAAATGAAGGAGTTCTCAGTTTTGTCTTTATGTTTTGTTTCCTTTTCAAGTAGCCCTAGGCACAGACTGTGGAAAAGCACTTTCATTGAGATTGGTTGCCAGGCTTCTAAGAAATAACGAGTTTCCGAAATACCAGCAAATATTTTTTCACCCAATCTTGATGATACTTGGTGGTAATGACAAGTACACAAATCCCACTTGGCTCACCACATTTTGTTCTTCTAGGTTGAAGCGTTTATTTACAGTAGCAGTTTATATTTTTAGGTTTCCCTCTGTTCTCTCCTATATAGATAGATGAATTTGGAACTCTAAATCCAACATGGTTTGTAATAGCTCTTTGAAACTTGACAAAATAAAGGAGTTCTCAGTTTTGTCTCTATGATTTGTTTCCTCTTCAAGTAGCCCTCAGCAGAGACTGTGGAAAAGCACTTTCATTGAAAGGGTTTGCCAAGCTCCAAAGAAATTACGGGTTTCCGAAATACCAGCAAATATTTTTTCACCGAATCTTGATGATACTTGGTGTTAATGACAAGTACACAAATGCAACTTGGCTCACCAAATATTGCTCTTCTAGGTTGAAGTGTTCGTTTACAGTAGCAGTTTTTATTTTTAGGTTTCCCTCTGTTCTCTCCTATATAGATAGATGAATTTGGAACTCTATATCCAACATGGTTTCTAGTAGCTCTTTGAAACTTGACAAAATAAAAAAGTTCTGAGTTTTGTCACTATGGTTTGTTTCCTCTTCAAATAGCCCTAGGCACAGACTGGGGAAAAGCACATTCAATGAGAGGCGTTGCCAAGCTGTTAAGAATTAACGAGTTTCCGAAATACCAGCAAATATTTTTTCACCCAATCTTGATGATAAGTGGTGGTAATGATCTGTACCCAAATGCCACTTGACTCACTAAATTGTGTTCTTCTAGGGTGAAGCGTTCGTTTACAGTAGCAGTTTTTATTTTTAGGTTTCACTCTGTTCTCTTCCATATAGATAGATGAATTTGGAACTCTAAATCCAACATGGTTTGTAGTAGCTCTTTGAAACTTGACAAAATAAAGGAGTTCTCAGTTTTGTCTCTATGGCTTGTTTCCTCTTCAAGTAGCCCTAGGCATAGACTGTGGAAAAGCACTTTCATTGAAAGGGCTTGCCAAGCTTCTAAGAAATATCGAGTTTCTAAAATACCAGCAAATATTTTTTCACCCAATCTTGATGATACTTGGTGGTAATGATCGGTACACAAATCCCACTTAACTCACCATATTTGTTCTCTAGGTTGAAGCGTTAGTTTACAGTAGCAGTTTATATTTTTAGGTCTCCCTCTGTTCTCTCCTATGTAGATAGATGAATTTGGAACTCTAAATCCAACATGGTTTGTAGTAGCTCTTTGAAACTTGACAAAATAAAGGAGTTCTCAGTTTTGTCTCTTTGATTTGTTTCCTCTTCAAGTATCCCTAAGCAGAGACTGTGGAAAAGCACTTTCATTGAAAGGGGTTGCCAAACTTCCAAGAAATTACGAGTTTCCGAATTACCAGCAAATATTTTTTCACCCAATCTTGATGATACTTGGTGGTAATGACCAGTACACAAATCCCACTTGGCTCACCACATTTTGTTCTTCTAGGTTGAAGCGTTCGTTTACAGTAGCAGTTTTTATTTTTAGGTTTCACTCTGTTCTCTCCTATATAGTTAGATGAATTTGGAACTCTAAAATCAACATGGTTTGCAGTATCTCTCTGAAACTTGACAAAATAAAGGAGTTCTCAATTTTGTCTCTATGGTTTGTTTCCTCTTCAAGTAGCACTAGGCACAGACTGTGGAAAAGCACTTTCATTTGGAATTGTTGCCAAGCTTCTAAGAAATAACGAGTTTCCAAAATACCAGCAAATATTTTTTCACCCAATCTTGATGATACTTGGTGGTAATGATCGGTACACAAATCCACTTGACTGACCAAATTTTGTTCTTCTAGGTTGAAGCGTTAATTTACAGTAGAAGTTTATATATTTAGGTCTCCCTCTGTTCTCTCCTATATAGATATATGAATTTGGAACTCTAAATCCAACATGGTTTGTAGTAGCTCTTTGAAACTTGACAAAATAAAGGAGTTCTCAGTTTTGTCTCTTTGATTTGTTTCCTCTTCAAGTAGCCCTAAGCAGAGACTGTGGAAAAGCACTTTCATTGAAAGGGGTTGCCAAGCTTCCAAGAAATTACGAGTTTCCGAAATACCAGCAAATATTTTTTCACCCAATCTTGATGATACTTGGTGGTAATGACAAGTACACCAATCCCACTTGGCTCACCAAATTTTGTTCTTCTAGGTTGAAGCGTTCGTTTACAGTAGCAGTTTTTATTTTTAGGTTTCACTCTGTTCTCTCCTATATAGATAGATGAATTTGGAACTCTAAAATCAACATGGTTTGTAGTATCTCTCTGAAACATGACAAAATAACTGAGTTCTCAGTTTTGTCTCTATGGTTTGTTTCCTCTTCAAGTAGCACTAGGCACAGACTGTGGAAAAGCACTTTCATTGGGAGTTGTTGCCAAGCTTCTAAGAAATAACGAGTTTCCAAAATACCAGCAAATATTTTTTTCACCCAATCTTGATGATACTTCTTGGTAATGATCAGTGCACAAATACCACTTGGCTCACCAAATTGTGTTCTTCTAGGTTGAAGCGTTCATTTACAATAGCAGTTTTTATTTTTAGGTTTCACTCTGTTCTTTTTTATATAGATAGATGAATTTGGAACTCTAAATCCAACATGGTTTGTAATAGCTCTTTGAAACTTGACAAAATAAAGGAGTTCTCAGTTTTGTCTCTATGATTTGTTTCCTCTTCACGTAGCCCTCATCAGAGACTGTGGAAAAGCACTTTCATTGAAAGGGTTTGCCAAGCTCCAAAGAAATCACGGGTTTCCGAAATACCAGCAAATATTTTTTCACCGAATCTTGATGATACTTGTTGTTAATGATAAGTACACAAATGCCACTTGGCTCACCAAATATTGCTCTTCTAGGTTGAAGTGTTCGTTTACAGTAGCAGTTTATATTTTTAGGTTTCCCTCTGTTCTCTCCTATATAGATAGATGAATTTGGAACTCTAAATCCAACATGGTTTGTAGTAGATCTTTGAAACTTGACAAAATAAAAAAGTTCTCAGTTTTGTCTCTATGGATTGTTTCCTCTTCAAATAGCCCTAGGCACAGACTGGGGAAAATCACATTCAATGAGAGGCGTTGTCAAGCTGTTAAGAATTAACGAGTTTCCGAAATACCAGCAAATATTTTTTCACCCAATCTTGATGATACGTGGTGGTAATGATCTGTACCCAAATGCCACTTGGCTCACTAAATTGTGTTCTTCTAGTTTGAAGCGTTCGTTTACAGTAGCAGTTTATATTTTAGGTTTCACTCTGTTCTCTTCCATATAGATAGATGAATTTGGAACTCTAAATCCAACATGGTTTGTAGTAGCTCTTTGAAACTTGACAAAATAAAGGAGTTCTCAGTTTTGTCTCTATGACTTGTTTCCTCTTCAAGTAGCCATAGGCATAGGCTGTGGAAAAGCACTTTCATTGAAAGGGCTTGCCAAGCTTCTAAGAAATAACGAGTTTCTGAAATACCAGCAAATATTTTTTCACCCAATCTTGATGATACTTGGTGGTAATGATCGGTACACAAATCAAACTTGACTGACCAAATTTTGTTCTTCTAGGTTGAAGCGTTAGTTTACAGTAGCAGTTTATATTTTTAGGTCTCCCTCTGTTCTCTCCTATATAGATAGATGAACTTGGAACTCTAAATCCAACATGGTTTGTAGTAGCTCTTTGAAACTTGACAAAATAAAGGAGTTCTCAGTTTTGTCTCTTTGATTTGTTTCCTCTTCCAGTAGCCCTAAGCAGAGACTGTGGAAAAGCACTTTCATTGAAAGGGGTTGCCAAGCTTCCAAGAAATTACGAGTTTCCGAAATACCAGCAAATATTTTTTCACCCAATCTTGATGATACTTGGTTCTTGACCAAGTACACAAATCCCACTTGGCTCACCACATTTTGTTCTTCTATGGTTGAAGCGTTCGTTTACAGTAGCAGTTTTTATTTTTAGGTTTCACTCTGTTCTCTCCTAAATAGTTAGATGAATTTTGAACTCTAAAATCAACATCTTTTGTAGTATCTCTCTGAAACTTGACAAAATAAAGGAGTTCTCAGTTTTGTCTCTATGGTTTGTTTCCTCTTCAAGTAGCAGTAGGCACAGACTGTGGAAAAGCACTTTCATTTGGAATTGTTGCCAAGCTTCTAAGAAATAACGAGTTTCCAAAATACCAGCAAATATTTTTTCAAAAAATCTTGATGATCCTTCGTGGTAATGATCAGTACACAAGTACCACTTGGCTCACCAAATTGTGTTCTTCTAGGTTGACGTTTTCGTTTACAATAGCAGTTTTTATTTTTAGTTTTCACTCTGTTCTTTTTTATATAGATAGATGAATTTGGAACTCTAAATCCAACATGGTTTGTAGTAGCACTTTGAAACTTGACAAAATGAAGGAGTTCTCAGTTTTGTCTCTATGTTTTATTTCCTCTTCAAGTATCCCTAGGCACAGACTGTGGAAAAGCACTTTCATTGAGAGGGGTTGAGAGGCTTCTAAGAAATAACGAGTTCCCGGAATGCCAGCAAATATTTTTTCACCCAATCTTAATGATACGTGGTGGTAATGACAAGTACACAAATCCCACTAGGCTCACCAAATTTTGTTCTTCTAGGTTGAAGCGTTAGTTTACAGTAGCAGTTTATATTTTTAGGTCTCCCTCTGTTCTCTCCTATGTAGATAGATGAATTTGGAACTCTAAATCCAACATGGTTTGTAGTAGCTCTTTGAAACTTGACAAAATAAAGGAGTTCTCAGTTTTGTCTCTTTGATTTGTTTCCTCTTCAAGTAGCCCTAAGCAGAGACTGTGGAAAAGCAGTTTCATTGAAAGGGGTTGCCAAACTTCCAAGAAATTACGAGTTTCCGAAATACCAGCAAATATTTTTTCACCCAATCTTGATGATACTTGGTGGTAATGACCAGTACACAAATCCCTCTTGCCTCACCACATTTTGTTCTTCTAGGTTGAAGCGTTCGTTTAGAGTAGCAGTTTTTATTTTTAGGTTTCACTCTGTTCTCTCCTATATAGTTAGATGAATTTGGAACTCTAAAATCAACATGGTTCGTAGTATCTATCTGAAACTTGACAAAATAAAGGAGTTCTCAGTTTTGTCACTATGGTTTGTTTCCTCTTCAAGTATCACTAGGCACAGACTGTGGAAAAGCACTTTCATTTGGAATTGTTGCAAAGCTTCTAAGAAATAACGAGTTTCCAAAATACCAGCAAATATTTTTTCACCCAATCTTGATGATACTTCTTGGTAATGATCAGTACACAAGTACCACTTGGCTCACCAAATTGTGTTCTTCTAGGTTCAAGCGTTCGTTTACAATAGCAGTTTTTATTTTTAGGTTTCACTCTGTTCTTTTTTATATAGATAGATGAATTTGGAACTCTAAATCCAACATGGTTTGTAGTAGCATTTTGAAACTTGACAAAATGAAGGAGTTCTCAGTTTTGTCTCTATGTTTTATTTCCTCTTCAACTATCCCTAGGCACAGACTGTGGAAAAGCACTTTCATTGAGAGGGGTTGAGAGGCTTCTAAGAAATAACGATTTCCCGGAATAACAGCAAATATTTTTTCATCCAATCTTAATGATACTTGGTGGTAATGACAAGTACACAAATCCCACTTGGCTCACCAAATTTTGTTCGTCTAGGTTGAAGCGTTCGTTTACAGTAGCATTTTATATTTTAGGTTTCACTCTGTTGTCTCCTATATAGATAGATGAATTTGGAACTCTAAATCCAACATGGTTTGTAGTAGCTCTTTGAAACTTGACAAAATAAAGGAGTTCTCAGTTTTGTCTCTATGATTTGTTTCCTCTTCAAGTAGCCCTCAGCAGAGTCTGTGGAAAAGCACTTTCATTGAAAGGGTTTGTCAAGCTCCCAAGAATTTACGGGTTTCCGAAATAACAGCAAATATTTTCTCACCCAATCTTGATGATACTAGGTGGTAATGATCAGTACAGAAATGCCACTTGGCTCACTAAATTGTGTTCTTCTAGGTTGAAGCGTTCGTTTACAGTAGCAGTTTTTATTTTTAGTTTCACTCTGTTCTCTCCCATATAGATAGATGAATTTGGAACTCTAAATCCAACATGGTTTGTAGTAGCTCTTTGAAACTTGACAAAATAAAGGAGTTCTCAGTTTTGTCTCTATGGTTTGTTTCCTCTTCAAGTAGCCCTAGGCATAGACTGTGGAAAAGAACTTTCATTGAAAGGGGTTGCCTATCTTCTAAGAAATAAGTAGTTTCCGAAATACCAGCAAATACTTTTTCACCCAATCTTGATGATACTTGGTGGTAATGATCGGTACACAAATCCACTTGACTGACCAAATTTTGTTCTTCTAGGTTGAAGCGTTAGTTTACAGTAGCAGTTTATATATTTAGGTCTCCCTCTGTTCTCTCCTATACAGATATATGAATTCGGAACTCTAAATCCAACATGGTTTGTAGTAGCTCTTTGAAACTTGACAAAATAAAGGAGTTCTCAGTTTTGTCTCTTTGATTTGTTTCCTCTTCAAGTAGCCCTAAGCAGAGACTGTGGAAAAGCACTTTCATTGAGAGGGGTTGCCAAGCTTCCAAGAAATTATGAGTTTCCGAAATACCAGCAAATACTTTTTCACCCAATCTTGATGATACTTGGTGGTAATGATCGGTACACAAATGCCACTTGACTCACCAAATATTGCTCTTCTAGGTTGAAGTGTTCGTTTACAGTAGCAGTTTTTATTTTTAGGTTTCCCTCTGTTCTCTCCTATATAGATAGATGAATTTGGAACTCTAAATCCAACATGGTTTGTAGTAGCTCTTTGAAACTTGACAAAATAAAGGAGTTCTCAGTTTTGTCTCTATGGCTTGTTTCCTCTTCAAGTAGCCCTAGGCATAGACTGTGGAAAAGCACTTTCATTGAAAGGGCTTGCCAAGCTTCTAAGAAATAACGAGTTTCTGAAATACCAGCAAATATTTTTTCACCCAATCTTGATGATACTTGGTTCTAATGACAAGTACACAAATCCCACTTGGCTCACCACATTTTGTTCTTCTTGGTTGAAACGTTCGTTTACAGTAGCAGTTTTTATTTTTAGGTTTCACTCTGTTCTCTCCTATATAGTTAGATGAATTTGGAACTCTAAAATCAACATGGTTCGTAGTATCTATCTGAAACTTGACAAAATAAAGGAGTTCTCAGTTTTGTCACTATGGTTTGTTTCCTCTTCAAGTATCACTAGGCACAGACTGTGGAAAAGCACTTTCATTTGGAATTGTTGCAAAGCTTCTAAGAAATAACGAGTTTCCAAAATACCAGCAAATATTTTTTCACCCAATCTTGATGATACTTCTTGGGAATGATCAGTACACAATTACCACTTGGCTCACCAAATTGTGTTCTTCTAGGTTCAAGCGTTCGTTTACAATAGCAGTTTTTATTTTTAGGTTTCACTCTGTTCTTTTTTATATAGATAGATGAATTTGGAACTCTAAATCCAACATGGTTTGTAGTAGCATTTTGAAACTTGACAAAATGAAGGAGTTCTCAGTTTTTGTCTCTATGTTTTATTTCCTCTTCAACTATCCCTAGGCACAGACTGTGGAAAAGCACTTTCATTGAGAGGGGTTGAGAGGCTTCTAAGAAATAACGATTTCCCGGAATAACAGCAAATATTTTTTCACCCAATCTTAATGATACTTGGTGGTAATGACAAGTACACAAATCCCACTTGGCTCACCAAATTTTGTTCGTCTAGGTTGAAGCGTTCGTTTACAGTAGCATTTTATATTTTAGGTTTCACTCTGTTGTCTCCTATATAGATAGATGAATTTGGAACTCTAAATCCAACATGGTTTGTAGTAGCTCTTTGAAACTTGACAAAATAAAGGAGTTCTCAGTTTTGTCTCTATGATTTGTTTCCTCTTCAAGTAGCCCTCAGCAGAGTCTGTGGAAAAGCACTTTCATTGAAAGGGTTTGTCAAGCTCCCAAGAATTTACGGGTTTCCGAAATAACAGCAAATATTTTCTCACCCAATCTTGATGATACTAGTGGTAATGATCAGTACAGAAATGCCACTTGGCTCACTAAATTGTGTTCTTCTAGGTTGAAGCGTTCGTTTACAGTAGCAGTTTTTATTTTTAGTTTCACTCTGTTCTCTCCCATATAGATAGATGAATTTGGAACTCTAAATCCAACATGGTTTGTAGTAGCTCTTTGAAACTTGACAAAATAAAGGAGTTCTCAGTTTTGTCTCTATGGTTTGTTTCCTCTTCAAGTAGCCCTAGGCATAGACTGTGGAAAAGAACTTTCATTGAAAGGGGTTGCCTATCTTCTAAGAAATAAGTAGTTTCCGAAATACCAGCAAATACTTTTTCACCCAATCTTGATGATACTTGGTGGTAATGATCGGTACACAAATCCACTTGACTGACCAAATTTTGTTCTTCTAGGTTGAAGCGTTAGTTTACAGTAGAAGTTTATATATTTAGGTCTCCCTCTGTTCTCTCCTATACAGATATATGAATTCGGAACTCTAAATCCAACATGGTTTGTAGTAGCTCTTTGAAACTTGACAAAATAAAGGAGTTCTCAGTTTTGTCTCTTTGATTTGTTTCCTCTTCAAGTAGCCCTAAGCAGAGACTGTGGAAAAGCACTTTCATTGAAAGGGGTTGCCAAGCTTCCAAGAAATTATGAGTTTCCGAAATACCAGCAAATACTTTTTCACCCAATCTTGATGATACTTGGTGGTAATGATCGGTACACAAATGCCACTTGACTCACCAAATATTGCTCTTCTAGGTTGAAGTGTTCGTTTACAGTAGCAGTTTTTATTTTTAGGTTCCCTCTGTTCTCTCCTATATAGATAGATGAATTTGGAACTCTAAATCCAACATGGTTTGTAGTAGCTCTTTGAAACTTGACAAAATAAAGGAGTTCTCAGTTTTTTCTCTATGGCTTGTTTCCTCTTCAAGTAGCCCTAGGCATAGACTGTGGAAAAGCACTTTCATTGAAAGGGCTTGCCAAGCTTCTAAGAAATAACGAGTTTCTGAAATACCAGCAAATATTTTTTCACCCAATCTTGATGATACTTGGTTCTAATGACAAGTACACAAATCCCACTTGGCTCACCACATTTTGTTCTTCTTGGTTGAAACGTTCGTTTACAGTAGCAGTTTTTATTTTTAGGTTTCACTCTGTTCTCTCCTATATAGTTAGATGAATTTGGAACTCTAAAATCAACATGGTTTGTAGTATCTCTCTGAAACTTGACAAAATAAAGGAGTTCCCAATTTTGTCTCTATGGTTTGTTTCCTCTTCAAGTAGCACTAGGCACAGACTGTGGAAAGCACTTTCATTTGGAATTGTTGCAAAGCTTCTAAGAAATAACGAGTTTCCAAAATACCAGCAAATATGTTTTCACGCAATCTTGATGATCCTTCGTGGTAATGATCAGTACACAAGTACCACTTGGCTCACCAAATTGTGTTCTTCTAGGTTGAAGCGTTCGTTTACAATAGCAGTTTTTATTTTTAGGTTTCACTCTGTTCTTTTTCATATAGATAGATGAATTTGGAACTCTAAATCCAACATGGTTTGTAGTAGCACTTTGAAACTTGACAAAATGAAGGAGTTCTCAATTTTTTCTCTATGTTTTATTTCCTCTTCAAGTATCCCTAGGCACAGACTGTGGAAAAGCACTTTCATTGAGAGGGGTTGAGAGTCTTCTAAGAAATAACGAGTTCCCGGAATACCAGCAAATATTTTTTCACCCAATCTTAATGATACTTGGTGGTAATGACAAGTACACAAATCCCACTTGGCTCACCAAATTTTGTTCTTCTAGGTTGAAGTGTTCGTTTACAGTAGCATTTTATATTTTAGGTTTCACTCTGTTGTCTCCTATATAGATAGATGAATTTGGAACTCTAAATCCAACATGGTTTGTAGTAGCTCTTTGAAACTTGACAAAATAAAGGAGTTCTCAGTTTTGTCTCTATGATTTGTTTCCTCTCAATTAGCGCTCAGCAGAGACTGTGGAAAAGCACTTTCATTGAAAGCCTTTGTCAAGCTCCTAAGAAATTACGGGTTTCCAAAATACCAGCAAATATTTTTTCAGCCAATCTTGATGATACTAGGTGGTAATGATCAGTACAGAAATGCCACTTGGCTCACTAATTTTGTTCTTCTAGGTTGAAGCGTTCGTTTTCAGTAGCAGTTTTTTATTTTGAGGTTTCACTCTTTTCTCTCCTATATAGATAGATGAATTTGGAACTCTAAAATCAACATGGTTTGTAGTATCTCTCTGAAACTTGACAAAATAAAGGAGTTTTCAGTTTTGTCTCTATAGTTTGTTTCCTCTTCAAATAGCACTAGGCAGAGACTGTGAAAACCACTTTCATTGAGAGGGTTTCCCAAGCTTCTAAGAAATAACGAGTTTCCGAAATACCAGCAAATATTTTTTCACCCAATCTTGATGATCCTTCGTGGTAATGATCAGTACACAAATACCACTTGGCTCACCAAATTGTGTTCTTCTAGGTTGAAGCTTTCGTTTACAATAGCAGTTTTTATTTTTAGGTCTCACTCTGTTCTCTTTTATATTGATAGATGAATTTGGAACACTAAATCCAAAATGGTTTGTAGTAGCTCTTTGAAACTTTACAAAATGAAGGAGTTCTCTGTTTTGTCTCTATGTTTTGTTTCCTTTTCAAGTAGCCCTAGGCACAGACTGTGGAAAAGCACTTTCATTGAGATTGGTTGCCAGGCTTCTAAGAAATAACGAGTTTCCGAAATACCAGCAAATATTTTTCACCCAATCTTGATGATACTTGGTGGTAATGACAAGTACACAAATCCCACTTGGCTCACCACATTTTGTTCTTCTAGGTTGAAGCGTTCGTTTACAGAAGCAGTTTTTCTTTTTAGGTTCACTCTGTTCTCTCCTATATAGATAGATGAATTTGGAACTCTAAATCCAACATGGTTTGTAATAGCTCTTTGAGACTTGACAAAATAAAGGAGTTCTCAGTTTTGTCTCTATGATTTGTTTCCTCTTCAAGTAACCCTCAGCAGAGACTGTGGAAAAGCACTTTCATTGAAAGGGTTTGCCAAGCTCCAAAGAAATTACGGGTTTCCGAAATACCAGCAAATATTTTTTCACCGAATCTTGATGATACTTGGTGTTAATGACAAGTACACAAATGCCACTTGGCTCAACAAATATTGCTCTTCTAGGTTGAAGTGTTCGTTTACAGTAGCAGTTTTTATTTTTAGGTTTCCCTCTGTTCTCTCCTATATAGATAGATGAATTTGAAACTCTAAATCCAACATGGTTTGTAGTAGCTCTTTGAAACTTGACAAAATAAAAAAGTTCTCGGTTTTGTCTCTATGGTTTGTTTCCTCTTCAAATAGCCCTAGGAACAGACTGGGGAAAGCACATTCAATGAGAGGCGTTGCCAAGCTGTTAAGAATTAACGAGTTTCCGAAATACCAGCAAATATTTTTTCACCCAATCTTGATGATACGTGGTGGTAATGATCTGTACATAAATGCCACTTGGCTCACTAAATTGTATTCTTCCACGGTGAAGCGTTCGTTTACAGTAGCAGTTTTTATTTTTAGGTTTCACTCTGTTCCTCTTACATATAAATAGATGAATTTGGAACTCTAAATCCAGCATGGTTTGTAGTAGCTCTTTGAAACTTGACAAAATAAAGAAGTTCTCTGTTTTGTCTCTATAGCTTGTTTCCTCTTCAAGTAGCCCTAGGCATAGACTGTGGAAAAGCACTTTAATTGAAAGGGCTTGCCAAGCTTCTAAGAAATAACGAGTTTCTGAAATACCAGCAAATAATTTTTTCACCCAATCTTGATGATACTTGGTGGTAATGACAAGTACACAAATCCCACTTGGCTCACCAAATTTTGTTCTTCTAGGTTGAAGCGTTCGTTTACAGTAGCAGTTTTTATTTTGAGGTTTCACTCTTTTCTCTCCTATATAGATAGATGAATTTGGGAACTCTAAAATCAACATGGATTGTAGTATCTCTCTGAAACTTGACAAAATAAAGGAGTTTTCAGTTTTGTCTCTATAGTTTGTTTCCTCTTTAAGTAGCACTAGGCAGAGACTGTGGAAAACCACTTTCATTGAGAGGGTTTCCCAAGCTTCTAAGAAATAACGAGTTTACGAAATACCTGCAAATATTTTTTCACCCAATCTTGATGATCCTTCGTGGTAACGATCAGTACACAAATACCACTTGGCTCACCAAATTGTGTTCTTCTAGGTTGAAGCGTTCGTTTACAATAGCAGTTTTTATTTTTAGGTCTCACTCTGTTCTCTTTTATATTGATAGATGAATTTGGAACACTAAATCCAAAATGGTTTGTAGTAGCTCTTTGAAACTTTAAAAATGAAGGAGTTCTCAGTTTTGTCTTTATGTTTTGTTTCCTTTTCAAGTAGCCCTAGGCACAGACTGTGAAAAGCACTTTCATTGAGATTGGTTGCCAGGCTTCTAAGAAATAACGAGTTTCCGAAATACCAGCAAATATTTTTTCACCCAATCTTGATGATACTTGGTGGTAATGACAAGTACACAAATCTCCACTTGGCTCACCACATTTTTGTTCTTCTAGGTTGAAGCGTTTATTTACAGTAGCAGTTTATATATTTTAGGTTTCCCTCTGTTCTCTCCTATATAGATAGATGAATTTGGAACTCTAAATCCAACATGGTTTGTAATAGCTCTTTGAAACTTGACAAAATAAAGGAGTTCTCAGTTTTGTCTCTATGATTTGTTTCCTCTTCAAGTAGCCCTCAGCAGAGACTGTGGAAAAGCACTTTCATTGAAAGGGTTTGCCAAGCTCCAAAGAAATTACGGGTTTCCGAAATACCAGCAAATATTTTTTCACCGAATCTTGATGATACTTGGTGTTAATGACAAGTACACAAATGCAACTTGGCTCACCAAATATTGCTCTTCTAGGTTGAAGTGTTCGTTTACATTAGCAGTTTTTATTTTTAGGTTTCCCTATGTTCTCTCCTATATAGATAGATGAATTTGGAACTCTATATCCAACATGGTTTCTAGTAGCTCTTTGAAACTTGACAAAATAAAAAAGTTCTGAGTTTTGTCACTATGGTTTGTTTCCTCTTCAAATAGCCCTAGGCACAGACTGGGGAAAAGCACATTCAATGAGAGGCGTTGCCAAGCTGTTAAGAATTAACGAGTTTCCGAAATACCAGCAAATATTTTTTCACCCAATCTTGATGATAAGTGGTGGTAATGATCTGTACCCAAATGCCACTTGACTCACTAAATTGTGTTCTTCTAGGGTGAAGCGTTCGTTTACAGTAGCAGTTTTTATTTTTAGGTTTCACTCTGTTCTCTTCCATATAGATAGATGAATTTGGAACTCTAAATCCAACATGGTTTGTAGTAGCTCTTTGAAACTTGACAAAATAAAGGAGTTCTCAGTTTTGTCTCTATGGCTTGTTTCCTCTTCAAGTAGCCCTAGGCATAGACTGTGGAAAAGCACTTTCATTGAAAGGGCTTGCCAAGCTTCTAAGAAATATCGAGTTTCTAAAATACCAGCAAATATTTTTTCACCCAATCTTGATGATCCTTCGTGGTAACGATCAGTACACAAATACCACTTGGCTCACCAAATTGTGTTCTTCTAGGTTGAAGCGTTCGTTTACAATAGCAGTTTTTATTTTTAGGTCTCACTCTGTTCTCTTTTATATTGATAGATGAATTTGGAACACTAAATCCAAAATGGTTTGTAGTAGCTCTTTGAAACTTTAAAAATGAAGGAGTTCTCAGTTTTGTCTTTATGTTTTGTTTCCTTTTCAAGTAGCCCTAGGCACAGACTGTGGAAAAGCACTTTCATTGAGATTGGTTGCCAGGCTTCTAAGAAATAACGAGTTTCCGAAATACCAGCAAATATTTTTTCACCCAATCTTGATGATACTTGGTGGTAATGACAAGTACACAAATCCCACTTGGCTCACCACATTTTGTTCTTCTAGGTTGAAGCGTTTATTTACAGTAGCAGTTTATATTTTTAGGTTTCCCTCTGTTCTCTCCTATATAGATAGATGAATTTGGAACTCTAAATCCAACATGGTTTGTAATAGCTCTTTGAAACTTGACAAAATAAAGGAGTTCTCAGTTTTGTCTCTATGATTTGTTTCCTCTTCAAGTAGCCCTCAGCAGAGACTGTGGAAAAGCACTTTCATTGAAAGGGTTTGCCAAGCTCCAAAGAAATTACGGGTTTCCGAAATACCAGCAAATATTTTTTCACCGAATCTTGATGATACTTGGTGTTAATGACAAGTACACAAATGCAACTTGGCTCACCAAATATTGCTCTTCTAGGTTGAAGTGTTCGTTTACATTAGCAGTTTTTATTTTTAGGTTTCCCTCTGTTCTCTCCTATATAGATAGATGAATTTGGAACTCTATATCCAACATGGTTTCTAGTAGCTCTTTGAAACTTGACAAAATAAAAAAGTTCTGAGTTTTGTCACTATGGTTTGTTTCCTCTTCAAATAGCCCTAGGCACAGACTGGGGAAAAGCACATTCAATGAGAGGCGTTGCCAAGCTGTTAAGAATTAACGAGTTTCCGAAATACCAGCAAATATTTTTTCACCCAATCTTGATGATAAGTGGTGGTAATGATCTGTACCCAAATGCCACTTGACTCACTAAATTGTGTTCTTCTAGGGTGAAGCGTTCGTTTACAGTAGCAGTTTTTATTTTTAGGTTTCACTCTGTTCTCTTCCATATAGATAGATGAATTTGGAACTCTAAATCCAACATGGTTTGTAGTAGCTCTTTGAAACTTGACAAAATAAAGGAGTTCTCAGTTTTGTCTCTATGGCTTGTTTCCTCTTCAAGTAGCCCTAGGCATAGACTGTGGAAAAGCACTTTCATTGAAAGGGCTTGCCAAGCTTCTAAGAAATATCGAGTTTCTAAAATACCAGCAAATATTTTTTCACCCAATCTTGATGATACTTGGTGGTAATGATCGGTACACAAATCCCACTTAACTCACCAAATTTTGTTCTCTAGGTTGAAGCGTTAGTTTACAGTAGCAGTTTATATTTTTAGGTCTCCCTCTGTTCTCTCCTATGTAGATAGATGAATTTGGAACTCTAAATCCAACATGGTTTGTAGTAGCTCTTTGAAACTTGACAAAATAAAGGAGTTCTCAGTTTTGTCTCTTTGATTTGTTTCCTCTTCAAGTATCCCTAAGCAGAGACTGTGGAAAAGCACTTTCATTGAAAGGGGTTGCCAAACTTCCAAGAAATTACGAGTTTCCGAATTACCAGCAAATATTTTTTCACCCAATCTTGATGATACTTGGTGGTAATGACCAGTACACAAATCCCACTTGGCTCACCACATTTTGTTCTTCTAGGTTGAAGCGTTCGTTTACAGTAGCAGTTTTTATTTTTAGGTTTCACTCTGTTCTCTCCTATATAGTTAGATGAATTTGGAACTCTAAAATCAACATGGTTTGCAGTATCTCTCTGAAACTTGACAAAATAAAGGAGTTCTCAATTTTGTCTCTATGGTTTGTTTCCTCTTCAAGTAGCACTAGGCACAGACTGTGGAAAAGCACTTTCATTTGGAATTGTTGCCAAGCTTCTAAGAAATAACGAGTTTCCAAAATACCAGCAAATATTTTTTCACCCAATCTTGATGATACTTGGTGGTAATGATCGGTACACAAATCCACTTGACTGACCAAATTTTGTTCTTCTAGGTTGAAGCGTTAATTTACAGTAGAAGTTTATATATTTAGGTCTCCCTCTGTTCTCTCCTATATAGATATATGAATTTGGAACTCTAAATCCAACATGGTTTGTAGTAGCTCTTTGAAACTTGACAAAATAAAGGAGTTCTCAGTTTTGTCTCTTTGATTTGTTTCCTCTTCAAGTAGCCCTAAGCAGAGACTGTGGAAAAGCACTTTCATTGAAAGGGGTTGCCAAGCTTCCAAGAAATTACGAGTTTCCGAAATACCAGCAAATATTTTTTCACCCAATCTTGATGATACTTGGTGGTAATGACAAGTACACCAATCCCACTTGGCTCACCAAATTTTGTTCTTCTAGGTTGAAGCGTTCGTTTACAGTAGCAGTTTTTATTTTTAGGTTTCACTCTGTTCTCTCCTATATAGATAGATGAATTTGGAACTCTAAAATCAACATGGTTTGTAGTATCTCTCTGAAACATGACAAAATAACTGAGTTCTCAGTTTTGTCTCTATGGTTTGTTTCCTCTTCAAGTAGCACTAGGCACAGACTGTGGAAAAGCACTTTCATTGGGAGTTGTTGCCAAGCTTCTAAGAAATAACGAGTTTCCAAAATACCAGCAAATATTTTTTTCACCCAATCTTGATGATACTTCTTGGTAATGATCAGTGCACAAATACCACTTGGCTCACCAAATTGTGTTCTTCTAGGTTGAAGCGTTCATTTACAATAGCAGTTTTTATTTTTAGGTTTCACTCTGTTCTTTTTTATATAGATAGATGAATTTGGAACTCTAAATCCAACATGGTTTGTAATAGCTCTTTGAAACTTGACAAAATAAAGGAGTTCTCAGTTTTGTCTCTATGATTTGTTTCCTCTTCACGTAGCCCTCATCAGAGACTGTGGAAAAGCACTTTCATTGAAAGGGTTTGCCAAGCTCCAAAGAAATCACGGGTTTCCGAAATACCAGCAAATATTTTTTCACCGAATCTTGATGATACTTGTTGTTAATGATAAGTACACAAATGCCACTTGGCTCACCAAATATTGCTCTTCTAGGTTGAAGTGTTCGTTTACAGTAGCAGTTTATATTTTTAGGTTTCCCTCTGTTCTCTCCTATATAGATAGATGAATTTGGAACTCTAAATCCAACATGGTTTGTAGTAGATCTTTGAAACTTCACAAAATAAAAAAGTTCTCAGTTTTGTCTCTATGGATTGTTTCCTCTTCAAATAGCCCTAGGCACAGACTGGGGAAAATCACATTCAATGAGAGGCGTTGTCAAGCTGTTAAGAATTAACGAGTTTCCGAAATACCAGCAAATATTTTTTCACCCAATCTTGATGATACGTGGTGGTAATGATCTGTACCCAAATGCCACTTGGCTCACTAAATTGTGTTCTTCTAGTTTGAAGCGTTCGTTTACAGTAGCAGTTTATATTTTAGGTTTCACTCTGTTCTCTTCCATATAGATAGATGAATTTGGAACTCTAAATCCAACATGGTTTGTAGTAGCTCTTTGAAACTTGACAAAATAAAGGAGTTCTCAGTTTTGTCTCTATGACTTGTTTCCTCTTCAAGTAGCCATAGGCATAGGCTGTGGAAAAGCACTTTCATTGAAAGGGCTTGCCAAGCTTCTAAGAAATAACGAGTTTCTGAAATACCAGCAAATATTTTTTCACCCAATCTTGATGATACTTGGTGGTAATGATCGGTACACAAATCAAACTTGACTGACCAAATTTTGTTCTTCTAGGTTGAAGCGTTAGTTTACAGTAGCAGTTTATATTTTTAGGTCTCCCTCTGTTCTCTCCTATATAGATAGATGAACTTGGAACTCTAAATCCAACATGGTTTGTAGTAGCTCTTTGAAACTTGACAAAATAAAGGAGTTCTCAGTTTTGTCTCTTTGATTTGTTTCCTCTTCCAGTAGCCCTAAGCAGAGACTGTGGAAAAGCACTTTCATTGAAAGGGGTTGCCAAGCTTCCAAGAAATTACGAGTTTCCGAAATACCAGCAAATATTTTTTCACCCAATCTTGATGATACTTGGTTCTAATGACAAGTACACTAATCCCACTTGGCTCACCACATTTTGTTCTTCTAGGTTGAAGCGTTCGTTTACAGTAGCAGTTTTTATTTTTAGGTTTCACTCTGTTCTCTCCTAAATAGTTAGATGAATTTTGAACTCTAAAATCAACATCTTTTGTAGTATCTCTCTGAAACTTGACAAAATAAAGGAGTTCTCAGTTTTGTCTCTATGGTTTGTTTCCTCTTCAAGTAGCAGTAGGCACAGACTGTGGAAAAGCACTTTCATTTGGAATTGTTGCCAAGCTTCTAAGAAATAACGAGTTTCCAAAATACCAGCAAATATTTTTTCAAAAAATCTTGATGATCCTTCGTGGTAATGATCAGTACACAAGTACCACTTGGCTCACCAAATTGTGTTCTTCTAGGTTGACGTTTTCGTTTACAATAGCAGTTTTTATTTTTAGTTTTCACTCTGTTCTTTTTTATATAGATAGATGAATTTGGAACTCTAAATCCAACATGGTTTGTAGTAGCACTTTGAAACTTGACAAAATGAAGGAGTTCTCAGTTTTGTCTCTATGTTTTATTTCCTCTTCAAGTATCCCTAGGCACAGACTGTGGAAAAGCACTTTCATTGAGAGGGGTTGAGAGGCTTCTAAGAAATAACGAGTTCCCGGAATGCCAGCAAATATTTTTTCACCCAATCTTAATGATACGTGGTGGTAATGACAAGTACACAAATCCCACTTGGCTCACCAAATTTTGTTCGTCTAGGTTGAAGCGTTCGTTTACAGTAGCATTTTATATTTTAGGTTTCACTCTGTTGTCTCCTATATAGATAGATGAATTTGGAACTCTAAATCCAACATGGTTTGTAGTAGCTCTTTGAAACTTGACAAAATAAAGGAGTTCTCAGTTTTGTCTCTATGATTTGTTTCCTCTTCAAGTAGCCCTCAGCAGAGTCTGTGGAAAAGCACTTTCATTGAAAGGGTTTGTCAAGCTCCCAAGAATTTACGGGTTTCCGAAATAACAGCAAATATTTTCTCACCCAATCTTGATGATACTAGGTGGTAATGATCAGTACAGAAATGCCACTTGGCTCACTAAATTGTGTTCTTCTAGGTTGAAGCGTTCGTTTACAGTAGCAGTTTTTATTTTTAGTTTCACTCTGTTCTCTCCCATATAGATAGATGAATTTGGAACTCTAAATCCAACATGGTTTGTAGTAGCTCTTTGAAACTTGACAAAATAAAGGAGTTCTCAGTTTTGTCTCTATGGTTTGTTTCCTCTTCAAGTAGCCCTAGGCATAGACTGTGGAAAAGAACTTTCATTGAAAGGGGTTGCCTATCTTCTAAGAAATAAGTAGTTTCCGAAATACCAGCAAATACTTTTTCACCCAATCTTGATGATACTTGGTGGTAATGATCGGTACACAAATCCACTTGACTGACCAAATTTTGTTCTTCTAGGTTGAAGCGTTAGTTTACAGT